>NC_140184.1:33027853-33075029 GCF_963971535.1 Notolepis coatsorum
GCGCGTGCACGCCGTGCACTGTTTCATCGCTGTATCCGTCGCAGCCAATCAGTGCGTAACGCGCTGTGCGTTGAAATACGATGTATTATGATGGAACACGGGCGCGTTTTGAAGCGGTCTAAGCAGCAGCGTCTATAATTTCCGTAGCCGCATTTCTCGGAGACGCTCTCTGATTGGCCGACATCAGTTTTTTCCGTAGCCGCATTTCGCGGAGACGCTCTCTCTGATTGGCCAACGCCAGTTTCTGTTGTAGCTGTTGTGTAACTTGTGTTGTTGTGATGCAGCTATTTGTCTTAGAGCGTGATGGCAAGTTCTTTCGACGGTTAAGCTTAGGCACTCTTTCAAAGTTGGTTAAGGTTAGAGTTTGTCTTAGAGCATGGCGATAGGAACGCCAGGTAGTATAGCTATATATGGATGCAGTGTGGACATGCATGGACAATGGACATCAACACAGTCTGGACAGTGGAGTGGATATAGTTTATCAATGCTAACAAGCTAATAGCTGGATGCAGTCTCGACCACGTAAACAGTGAGTTAATTCGGTCTCTCTCGCGCTCTCTCTCTCTCTCTCTCTCTCTCTCTCTCTCTCTCTCTCTCTCTCTCTCTCTCTCTCCCTCTCTCTCTCTCTTTATGCTGATGCGGATGCAGACCAGAGAAAGACGTTTGTCTTGTTTACATCAGGGTCCCTTGTTTTCGATTCATATCGATAGTTTAATAGCTAGCCTTGGCTCGTTTAACAATATGCAAAATATGTGTACAGCCCTGAAGAATTCACGAGCCGCTACTGAGTAGCGGTCCTAGTATGCTTCCTTGTGGAACACCACAGCTCACTGTGAGGGGGGGGGGGGGGGGGGGGGGGGAGTACCGTTTACCTCCACCATCTGTTCTCTCCCCTCCAGGTAGGATTGCATCCAGCTCACTGATAGACTATCAAAACCAATTGCTTTTAGCTTGTCAATCAGAATGGAGTGATTGACAGTGTTGAAGGCCTTTTGTAGGTCCAGCATGACCATGCCGCAGTATTTGCCCGCGTCCACCTCTTGTTTGATGTGGTCGTTCAAATAGAGAAGGCATGTGTCAGTGGAGTGGGATGTTCTGAAGCCAGATTGGAATTCGTAGATTAGATTTTTTTCCGCAAGGTACTTTTCGACCTGTTCGTAGAATTTTTTTTCCATGACTTTCAAGATGGAGGTAAGAATAGAAACAGGGCGGTATAGTTGCCTGGGTCTAATTTGCTGCCCTTTTTCTGCAGGGGGGTCACTCTCGCAATTTTGAAGTCCTTGGGGACGTGTCCCTGTTTTATGGAGAGGTTTATTATGTGTGTGATGACTGGGGTGATGGCAACTGCTGAGTCTCTGAGGAATTTGGAGGGGATGTTGTCATGGCCAGTGGCCTTGTTAGCAGGGGCGGGGCTAGGGGGTGGCTACTTGGGCTCAAGCCCCGAATGTTTTCTGAAAAGCCCTGAATCTATTTTCACAAAAAATTTAAATAAAAAGAAATTATAATATATATATATTTTTTTTTGACAATTAGTCATTGTTACATGAAAATATGTTTGCACCAGATTTAGCAGAAGCTAATTTCCATCTGTAGTCTATCCAGTTGCTAACTGTATTTGAGTGAGTTAAGTCTTGGTGTTATAGTAGACTCAGACCTAAGCTTTAAATCACAATCAACAAGTTGACAAAAACATAATTCTTCCACCTTAGAAACATAGCTAAAGTACGGTCATTTATAAATCAAAAGGACGCTGAAAACCAGATCCATGCCTTTATCTCAAGCCGACTCGACATCTGTAATGCACTCCTTACCGGCCTCCCGAAAAAATACGATGATAACTATTTTATTGCAATGCACTATTGCATTATTTCATTCTATTTTACTAACTATTTTATTGCACTGCACTATTTTACTTTGTATCAGTGATAATCAAACCGTAAACAAAGACGCATATTAACACTTTCAGCGCCAGATGGCACTGTTTACTGTTACTGTTGAAAGGCCAGCGCCTTTTTTTTTTTTTAAACTTTATTTTTTAGCGTTTATCGCTTTTCTGGTCAAGCATGACCGACAGTTGTAGGGTGAAACGGGAGAGAGAGCAGGGGGAGACATTCGGCAAATGACGGCGAGTCCGGGAATCGAACTCGGAGTCAACCAGATCCGTGACCCGCGACGCAGCGCGGTAACATGGTGTGCTACTGGAGCACCCAGGCCAGCGCCTTTTAACATGGGGATACGTGGCTGTGTTTGCAGGCCTAAAGCTATATTATATATTATAGCTATGGATCTAATAATATAGTCGATTGTCATTGAGTTTCTTCCGGTCAAGATGCAAAAAACAGATAATTTTTCCATCCATACATTTCCGTTTTATACCGTTGTGAATATGAGTGTAGTTTCAGGGTGGTCTGGTGTCATTTCCAAAATGACAGACACCAAGCCACATCGTTTCAAATGGAGTGCAGTAGTGGCCGCAAGGTGTTAGGCGGCGGTATTGGACTTTTGAGATCTCAGACCCATCCCCAGTGATAACACAGGCTGCCGGCATGTCTTTATCAATGGAAATATCGAATAAAAGAAACAACGATGAAAACCCGACTATACTCTGGTTTTCGGGGGTCCTGGCGCTCAACGTTCGTCGAGTTAACCCTAGATCTTAGATCATAATATGAAAAACGATGTGATTTAATGTTCTATGTATTACCTTGACTTTGTCTATTTTACTGCTATCTATTTTATGCTTTATGTCTGCACTTTATGCATTGCTCTTGATCTGCCAATGTTGTGCTCATTTTATGCCTGTCTTTTTGTACTGCTGTGAAGCACTTTGAGCTGCAATTCTTGTATGAAAGGTGCTATACAAACACAGTGTATTATTATTATTATTATTATTATTATTATTATTATTATTATTATTATTATTATTATTATTATTATTATTATTATTATTATTATTATTATTATTATTATTATTATTATTATTATTATTATTATTATTATTATTATTATTATTATTATTATTATTATTATAAATTATTATAGTTTGCTTCATTAATTAAAGGGTGTGAATTTAAGTTTCCTCTAGTGCCTTTTGTCCACTTTAAGGTGGTGGTATAAGTTAAAGGTTGTGGTGTCGAAGTAAAAAAAATCCGTGCACGCTTACGCGGGCACCTATCTGGGCTAAGCCCCAGATCTCCTACAATCCTAAATCTGCCCCTGCTTGTTAGGTTCGAGGGCCCTCAGTTTTTTGAGTACCTCATCTGTTGACTGTTGTCTGTCAATCTGTTAATGACCTATTTGTGGGATTGTAAATATATTCACATTTATATCATTTAGATATCAATTGAGTGCTTTAAGCAGGGCGTGGGGGTGGAGGGGCCCACAAAGTGTGCAAATTAGCTGAACTTGTTTTTCAACAGGTTTGACCACCTGAGCATGACTACAGGCCAGTCTAGAGGCTGGTCCTGCAACATAATCTACATGCTCCACAGAGCCTATACACACCTGGAAGAATGGACTAAACCGAGGGAAGCGTGTTATGAGACAGGCTGACAGACGTGTACACGTACGGTGATGTCGGATATGATATCTATTAACCATTGCTGCCTGGGCAGCGCAAACACTAATAAAGACCGTGCTGGAATATGACTTCCTTTTTCCGTTTTGTTTGATTAATACCCAGGGATTAAAGTTCTCCTCAATTTTATTCCAAATCGCGACGGATTTTCCGTCAATTTTCTACCTGCTGCATATGATTTCTAGAGGCATACAATCTATTTTGATGTCAGTATTGGGTAGCCTATATAAACAATAATACGAGAGCATATACAAGAACAATGAATCTCACTGCCAATAATGTAGCCTATACGCCATGTGTAGCCTGCCTATATGTGATCAATACAAACTTGAACTTGAATTCCATCATGTCTGTGTGCGGGTCACTGCGGGAACTCACAAGGCTGTTGTCACAATGTAAATAAGAACGTGCACTGAAAAGTTACAGTATGTAGTTGGTTGATTATTTGTATGACAGTCAGTAAACCCTTGCAAAAAGTATCAGTTTTATTTAATGAATTGAAAACATTCAGCATCGCCTTCCTCCCGGCATGCAGCAACAACATGTATCAGGCAAATGCGCATCGCAACATTGACTGAGTGGAATCCCTTTCTATTCACATAACTGCATTTGTGATGGAGCTTTGACAGCTACAGTAACAGTCTATTGCTCGATCCATCTCCAATATCACGATGGACCGTGCCGGTGGCAAAGACCCGAGGGTGGAGAGGATCTTGAATGAATTCCATCATCATATTTATATGTTGTGTGTCTGTCCACTATGTTTGTTACTTTGTTATCCCCCCCCCTATCTATGTAAAGCGACCTTGGGTCTCTTGAAAGGTGCTATATAAAATGAAGCTATTATTATTATTGTTATTATTATTATCATCACATCTGTGCGGGAGCTCACAAATAGACTGTTAGTCTCAGTGAAGTTTCAACGGAGGTCATCTATTCTAACCAACAAATTGAAGTAGAAAGCATTTCGTGACCAATCTTATTTGGAAACATGACACACAAAATAATTCGCTTTTTATTTGAAACAATATTTAATCGCGTTTGGAGGTTGGTGTTTTGCGTCTGCCCCCCCCCGTGCCAAACAAGCAGGCCAACCTCTTGTTCGCGTGTGAGCCCGTTATAATTACACTACTGTCGCTATTTTACAATGAACTATAATGAATTACGGGTCATACAGAAGTTGAACACTAATGCACGGAAGCTTATTTCCGCCTTGAAACTAATGCAGAACTGAGGAGCGCTTATGCCGTAGTAACGATGTTCTACCACTGGGCGTCAGCTACGCATGCTCCGAGCTGTGCGTAAATATAAGCACGAAGTCAAGTTCAAGTTCAAATTGATGAATCCCACTCTTTGCTTAGAAATGGTCGTACGCACAGCTTAAGCACATATCTGTGCGTAAGTCACGTTGGTGAATGAGGGCCCTGGAGAGGCCACACAGGACAGTGAGAATCATGTTCTTTGACTTCTCCAGCACCTTTAACAGTATCTAGCCTCACAACGATGTGTCTGGACCACAGCCTGGTGGCCTGGATCACTGACTACCTCACCAACAGCTAGACCCCAGTACATCAGACTGCACGGCAGCCAGTCAGATGTGCTGGTGAGCAACACCGGTTATTCCCTATTAACCCTATTAATCTATTAGCTATGTACCTATCCTACCTGCTGCTATGACAATTGAATTTCCCCAATGGAATTAATAAAGGAACACATGACTTGATTTCACTCTTAGGAATTATACACTGAAATAATAATAATTATGTCTGCACCTCAAAGCATCTTTCTGAAAATGTCTGAAAGCTAAATAAGTATTTATGAAAAAAAAAGATTAAGAGTTTAAATGTACTGTCTTTACCTTTTCACGTTGTCCTGATTATATTGTAGGAATGGTACGCCAAGCCTTAGCATAGGAAAGGAGCGAGAAGGAATAGTTAGGGTGTCATAATACAATTATTAAACATTTTAACATATTTATTAAACCTTTTATTTAACCAGGTGAGTCCCATTGAGATTACAATTTCTCTTTTTTGAGGGAGCCCTGGCCAAGATACAGCAATACAGTGTTACAATTACAAACAATATAGAAACACATAACAAAACATGTAGTAACAACTCACAGAATCATAAGCCTAAAAAGAGGAAGTGGAATCTAGCTAAGGGAAGCCATTACAAATTCCAATTGAATCTGCCTACAGAACATGAGGTGCGCAAGGTCCTGTCCAGTAAGGCTAGGAAAGCCACTGGCCCGGACGTCATTCCTCCCAGGGCCGTCAGACTCTGCTCTGAGCAGCTTGCCCCTGTGCTCACAGACCTTTTCAATATGTCACTGGAGCGCCGCCTTGTTCCAAGGAGCTTCAAGGAATCTACGATCATTCCGGTTCCTAAGAAATCACCTGTGACTTGTCTTAATGATTACAGACCTATAATCCTTCCCAGCCCTTCCCAGAGACAGTCACATTTCTCTCATCTCCCCAGGCTCCTCAAGGCCGTTCCTACCGCCGCCTCTACTGCTCCATGAAGCCTGACGCTGCTATGCTCTGTGCTTCGTGCCGGTTTCCGGACTATACTAAAATCGACTCGAAATGGATCTAATCAGTGGATTGCATATTTTCGTCAAGAAGCTACCAACTTGAAGACGTGGTCATTTTTGGATTATCGAAGCTTTTGGACTGCAATAAGAAGATTTTGGATCTGTTTACCGCGCACAGGACCTACCAAAATGAACTGATTAAGACACTTGGACACTTGGACTAATGCATTCAGTCATTTGGACGGAGTTGTTAAAACTCACTCTACTCAAATCAAATTTAAATTGAGTCAGTTCAGCCAAAACAAATTCCTGGACCAAGGTCGAACCAGGGAGCTGCTGGAGTCAAAGGCCCTCTGGGAGATAAGAGTGGCAAGTGGCCCCCCACCCCCAATCCCTATACCCAATCCCCCCTCCCGCGTGTACGCCTGGCGCCTATGACGGCAGCCGACTAGTACGCGTGCTGGAGGGGGGGAGCCTAAGACTGTCTCATCACTAAAGTCCTATCCCCCAGCTCCCCGCCCCTCCCGTTGCTGGACAATCTATCCTCCCTCCCTCCCGCCTGGTGCAACGACACCCCGGTGTTGCTGCAGCCGACAATCGCATATGGTGTCTCAGGCATTCTGTAGTCAACATGTGTCAACAAATGTACATGCCTGTTTGAATTTATGTTGTGCCGTTGTTACTGTAAAAATGTAATGATTGTGATATGATGTTGTTAATGAGACGATGAGCTGTATGTGTATGTCACTGGAATTTCCCCAAGAGTATCAATAAAGTACCTATCTATCTATCTATCTATCTATCTATCTATCTATCTATCTATCTATCTATCTATCTATCTATCTATCTATCTATCTATCTATCTATCTATCTATCTATCTATCTATCTATCTATCTATCTATCTATCTATCTATCTATCTATCTATCTATCTATCTATCTATCCATCCATCCATCCATCCATCCATCCATCCATCCATCCATCCATCCATCCATCCATCCATCCATCCATCCATCCATCCATCCATCCATCCATCCATCCATCCATCCATCCATCCATCCATCCATCCATCCATCCATCCATCCATCCATCCATCCATCCATCTATCTATCTATCTATCTATCTATCTATCTATCTATCTATCTATCTATCTATCTATCTATCTATCTATCTATCTATCTATCTATCTATCTATCTATCTATCTATCTATCTATCTATCTATCTATCTATCTATATATCTATCTATCTATCTATCTATCTATTGCCCTAACCTCAGTTTTAATGAAATGTTTAGAGCGGCTAGTGCTGAATTATATAAAAGGTCATATTCCTACCTGTCTTGATCTCTGGCAGTTCGCCTACAAGAAAAATAGATCAGTAGATGATGCAATTTCCTTAGCTCTCAATTGCTTTGGTGCATTTCTCTGATCAGAATTAAAGTTCTCATTTCATTGATTGAGTCATTACATACAAAAATGTTGAACTAGTTGTCAAAATCTATCAATCACGGCCTCACAATGGCTGAGGCTGGTCAAAGGGTGTAGCCAAATGTTGAGAGAACCACTGTAAATTAAATTACTGTATTCAAACATTTCGTCGGGAGAGCAGGTGTGTATACTGGACAGTAATTCAGCACTAAACAATCTGCACTGCACTACTGCCATTGTGTCATACATGAAGCTTGCAGTGGGACAAGAACTTGTCACTTTTTACATTTTACATTTAGACAGCTTTACTGCAGCACAGATTTACTGTATTGTAGTGTACAGTAGTGTTACAGTAAATATTTGCCATATTTACAGTATGGTACTGTACTGCATTATTTTACAAGTGGGAAGCACTGTTATTGTACACTACAGTAATATGGGTTACTGTAAAGCAGTATATCTCATGTTTGCTGTACATTACTGTAATCTTACTCTGCACCACATAGGATTGCAAGACAACCTTGCAGAGGTGGAAGAGGGCCCCTTTTTACTCCGCAACAAGAGGAAGCCATTTGTGCAATGGTGATTGCAAATAATGCCATAAGGTTGAGAGAGATACAAAGCGCTGTTATAGAGGATGACAATATCTTTGGGAATATTGAATCCGTTTCAATCGCTACAATTGACAGAGTGCTCAGTGGAAATTAAATGTGCATGAAACAATTGTAGTACAATTGACAAATGAGTAGCCATTTGACTGGAACAGAGTGAAGGAGATCCGCCACCAGTATGCACAAGTAAAACATTTATGTGTCTATGCATACTCTAATGTTCAGTGCTGTAAACTGGTTACTTTGTGTAGTGCCATGAAGTACACTTACATGACAGTTCATACTGTACAATATGTTGTCCAAAATGCATTATGTTACACAGGAAAAGTTTATAGTTTTTATCTCTCTCTCTTCTGGGATAAAGCGTGTACCAGGGAACCGCTGCACACACGTTGAGAAATGCACTAACAGTTATGAGAACTTTAATTCTGATCAGAGAAATGCACCAAAGCAATTGAGAAAAACTGTAATCCTGTGTATGAACACTTAGATAAGAGAAACTCCTACGTATGTTAGAATGCTTTTTATCGATTATAGCTCTGCTTTTAATACACTTATTCCATCTAATCTGATCCACAAACGTCAGTGTCTGGGTCTATGTGATGCTGTCTGTGAATGGATTCTTTTAAATTTTGAGACCTCAAAGAGTCAGGATTGGAAACAATATGTCTGATGAAATTGTGTTAAGTACTGGTTCGCAACAAGGCTGTATTCTCAGCCCTTTACTGTTCTCTCTCTGCACTCATGACTGTACTGCTTCCTATGATAACAATCTGATAGTAAAGTACACTGATGATACTACTGTCATTGCACGTAAAAACTCAAATGACGATTCACTTTACAGATCAGAGGTGCAGAACCTAGTTATATAGTCGTACTGGCGAATCGCGTCTTGCTCTTCGCCATCGAGATGTACCTCATCTCCAGTACCTACTGTACTTCATTAACAAAAAAACAAATGCACCCAGCATCTGACCAGGCCCCGCCCCAGTGCCGTACTATAAGGTAGCAGGCGTGGTCACCACTCGCCCTTCCTCTATTTAGTTTCCATCATGCGGATGCTTGCACCCTGTGAACTAGCGCTATGAAAAGTATAAGAGAAATTGCGCAATGTTGGGTATTCGCCGAAGATTTGCCAGCCCCTGGAATCTTCTCGGCATGTTCCAACGGCACGTCAGGTCTGTCCTGGTGTTCCTCGTCTCTTGGCAGCGGTTCGAGGGACAGCGTGCAATGTTTAGCTATCGAGCTAACTCGCACCAGGTAGGCTCTGTGCCATCAGGCATTAACGCTGGTGTTAGTAATGCTGCTTGTTGTTCTGTTGGACAACCGAGTTGTGTATCGGTGCAAGGGGCAGGATGTCTGGGTGAACGTCCCTCTGAGTTGGACGTTTTCCAGGCTGCCCTGGAGCGCGCTGCTAATACTAAATGCTATAATGCTGGGTCACTGTTCTAATGTTCCCCGCTGTGGGATGTCACTAGGCATAACAATGTTGGCGTTGGTGATGTTGCTCGGGTTGTCCCGGGAGACAACCGAGTTGTGTATCGGCGCCAGGGGCAGGATGTCTGGGTAAACGCTGTTGTTTTCCCTGTTACCCTGGAGCGCGCGGCTAACGCTATGCTATGCTGGGCTACTGTTTCTGTTTTGTTAACCATTCATGCATTCATGCTGATGGTCAATCGGTGTCTACTGGGGAGTATTGCGGGGGGGCTTTGTTTAGCTTTTCATGGGTAAATGGGCTGAGGTCTAGGGCTGGTGTGCTGTTTGTGAATATTATGAATGAATGCAGGACTGGTTCTTTGGTCCGCATCCCCTTAACGTTGTGTGTATGGGCTAGCCCATTCTACAGTATATTGGTGGTGTTTAGTTCATTTATTCATTAACCCCTTCATGGTGCACACCACAGTGGAGGTTGCTGGTTGCAACCACTACTGGTGCTCCGTGTTTAGCATCAGTCCTTTGCTTTTGACATGTTGAAACAGTGCCCCGCCCGGCCGACGCCATGAGGTGGGTCGGCCCGGCGAGTGGCTGGTGGGCTGTTAAAGCCTGTACCGCCACGGTATGGAATTGGCAGCGATTAGTAACTGTGTTCGAATTGCTGTTTTTTCTGTCCCCATGGGCAGTAGGCTGTCACACGTCACGTTTTTCACCAACGCCTCCCTCGCTGGAGACGCGTCGGGCCAACGCAGTAGGGGGCAGCTGGCAAGCCATGCTGCCCGGTCTGCGCTACCTTCAATGGGCGACAGTGGCTCAGGAGGTAGAGCAGTCGTCTGGCAATCCGGAGGTTCCCGGTTCGATTCCCGCTCCTGGGCAGCGTGTCGATGTGTCCTTGAGCAAGACACTTAACCCCTAATTGCTCCCGATGAGCAGGTTGGCACCTTGCATGGTAGCCTCCACCGTCGGTGTGTGAATGGGTAATATGTAAGTAACAAATTGTAAAGCGCTTTGGATAAAAGCGCTATATAAAAAAGCAGCCATTTACCAAAAAAGCAGCCATTCAATGTGTTGGTATTGAAGGCGGTCCTTCTGGTCCTCAAACGGTGTTTGATCAGGACGGACAATACGACGTCAGCGGCGTATATAGACAGACAGGGAGGAGTACACTCCCCCCGTCTGCACCGGGCGGCGGGCGGCTGGCTATGGGCGTTCTCCATCTGCGCAGCCTGAGGGCTCTCCACATCCCCGGCAGGGTGAATGTGGGTACAGGTGTGATGTCGCGGGGCGGTCCTCACCCTGACGGGTGGGGATTACGTCCGGCCATAGTCAGGCAGGTCTGGGACCGATGCCGTGCCGCCTGGGATTCTTTCCCCCCATACATCTGTTAGGTCAGTTGTTGGGGCGGGTACGTTGAGGAGCGCAGGTCCTTGATCCTGATTGCGCCGGACCGGGGCGCAGATGTGTGGTTCCCGGTCCTGATCCAGCTCTTGGTAGCCCCGTCGTGGCCTGTTCCTTGGTCATCGCGGGCCCTCTCTCAAGCGCAAGGGTCTCTGTGTTAGTTCCCTGTGCTGGGCCAGCTGCTGATGGTTTGGCTGGTGAGAGGGTGAGTCTTCAATTGGGATCTTCAATTGGTCCTCGGTCGGTTGTCCGAGGCCCCGTTTGAGCCTCTTGAGCAAGCACCTTTGGAACAGCTGTCGTTCAAGACTGCATTCCTGCTGGCCATCACCTCCGCTAAGCGCGTGGGTGAGCTCTGTGCTCTCTCGGTGCGGCCTGAGTGTCTGTCTATTCGTTTCGATAGCGGTGCCACTCTGAGGCCTAACCCAGTCTTCGTGCCAAAAAATATCCGAAGCTCTTTTGCTCCGGGGATATTGTGGTTCAGGCGTTTTCATCCGCCTCCTCACGCTAGTGAGTTAGAGGCGAGCCTTCACCTGTCATGTCCGGTCCGGGCTTGGGGATTTACCTCAGCCGTACTCAGGGCCTCAGGGCTACCGATCAACTTTTTGTCTGTTGCGGTTGCTCTCGCGTTGGTAAGGCACTGTCGAAACAGCGCCTGTCCCATTGGTTGTGCGAGGGCATTGCCCATTGCTACACGTTGGCTGGGCTGGCCCCCCTAGGGGTGTCAGGGCGCACTCCACTCGTGGGGTGGCGGCCTCCAACGCTCTGTTAGGAGGGGCCTCGGTGGAGGACATCTGTGCTGCTGCCTCATGGTCCTCCCCGGGTCCCTTCGCAAGGTTTTACCTCGTGGACATGACCAGGGGTTCTGTCTCCCAGGCGGTTCTGAGGTCTGGAACCTCCCCTGTGTAGCAGGGTGGATTATCCCTGCTTTATGGGAGTGGTTGTACACGGCCACCTGGTAGCGGGATGCAGTAGATTCTAATCTATCTGAACCCCCGTCTTTGGGCCCGGAACGTCGAACTGGAGGGCGGGCAGCAGGAGCGGATAGGGCCCAGGATTTACTAACCTGGGGGGTGGTACTCTGGTCCTCCTCGCCTTCCAGGGCGGTCAGCAGTAGCTCCCCACACACTCTCACTTCCCCCAGTACCTCTGTTAGCCCTCCCACACCTGGTGACTGTTAGTTGACTAAAGATATTGCGCTCCCCCAAAGCAGTACCCTTCCTTGACAACCTGTAGAGACCTTTAACCATGTGATACGAATAGGGTGGGAAGGGTTAAATAGTAATGCTGATAGTCATATATTTACCCGGTCAACAAAGGTTAGAACAAGGCTCAGTAATAGACACACACACCGTGCTCCCATCTACGTCTCCTTTATATAAGGCCGGGTCAAGTAGCAATTACAGATAATATAATCTTCATTTGGTTCATATGCAGTATAATCACATTAGGCACCGGGTGCTCTCACTCACATTACAGGGGAACGCTATTCCAAAAATAGGCACCTAGTGCTCAGTACATTAATTCAAGAGCCCCGCTTTGAGTAGGGGAAGACCCAGGCACATATTAAGGAGTTCAATGGGAATTCAAGAACATCACAATATTATTACATTACAAAAATAAATTACATGTGGGCCCACGTTACCAAATAAAAGACCTAAGCTAAAGCCGGCTTATAATGGTTGGGGTACCCCTAGATGCTGGTTGTTAGCGTTCGCTTCGAATTAATATTATTTTGGCACACGAAGTACCGCTGTACTTAACCAAGATGGCGGATCCACTCTCACCACCCCACGTCCGGGTGACAAGATGGCCGTCGGGCGATCCCACGAGAACAGCCAGCGGGCTGGGGTAGGCAGCAGGGGCAGTGGCTGAACTGGAGGAGCGTGCTGTGTTGTGGCAACCTCTGCTGGAAGAAGAGGTGTCCTCGGCTGCGTCGACGAGACGTCCACTGCGGGGCTGATGACTGAGCTGGCGCGCTCTAAACTGTTTGCTACCTTAAACACAGCTAAACTGTGGGTCTTGGTGGACCCTCCTGCTATCGCCTGTACTGCTAACGCAACGTGGCTGTATGCACCACCGGTCTTCAGCGACGCTCGCCTTGTGGTATACTCAGAGTCACTATAGCCGTTAGGAGCAAGCTAATATACCGCTTCAACTTCTAGGATAACACGTTATTTACTGAAGTTGGTTCTTCTTTCCGTTTCGCTTCTTCACACACTTCTCTATCGCTTGTACTTCTAGGATAACCCGTTTCACTGATTCACACACTTCTCTATCGCTTGTACTTCTAGGATAACCCGTGTTATAGCAAAGTACTTGTTATCTCCCGTTGCTCTTCAACGGGGCTCTTCGAGAGCAAGAGCACACGTCCGTTCACTGTCGAAGAGGACTTCCTTCTGTTCCGCCCTCCAGGTAACCATCTCTCACTCGCTGCTCCTTTCTCCTCCGCTCCGCCTGCCACCACTGCCCCCTGCTGGCGACCGCAAACTGGTCCCACTATAGGACACTCCAGGCAGGAATAAAGATGCTTCAATGTCACGTTAATGGTCCATATCGAAGCCGGAGGAAGAAGAGCACCTCGCATCATTAGTCCGGGCAAGATATCGAAAAGGAACACTGTTTATCACGTCTTTGTGCACACAGGGGAAGTAACAGGTTAAGTCAGCACTTCTGAATAAATAGCAGAATATTCAGGATGCTACACCTGCTTCCCACCTTTCGGTGGGTTAGCAGGGATGTGTGGGTGTGGACCACAAGGTGTTGTGTCACACGTGGTCCCGCCTGTGCTGTGCGTTTAGAGGTTTCTAGTTCCCTCCTTTTTGCACTTGGGTGGAGTTGACTGCCGCCCCCTCTTCACTAGGAAGGAGGGGTGACGGGACTCCCCTCCCCCCTGATGTGGGCTTACGGGTCCTCAGGGGGTGCATTTGTCGGTCCTCGCGTCTACTCTGTCCCCATATCTCGATGGCGAAGAGCAAGACGCGATTCGCCAGTACGACTATATAACGATAGGTTATGTATATAACCTAGTTATATGAGTACTGGCTGAGCGTCTTGCTCTTAGCGCGCCCTGATGTCCCTTGGGAGGGGTTTTTCTGATGGAAACTTTTTCTGAGGAAGGGCGAGTGGTGACCACGCCTGCTGCCTTATAGTACGGCACTGGGGCGGGGCCTGGTCAGATGCTGGGTGCATTTGTTTTTTGATAATGAAGTACAGTAGGTATTGGAGATGAGGTACATCTCGATGGCGAAGAGCAAGACGCTCAGCCAGTACTCATATAACTAATCGTTAGGTGGCGTGAGACCAATAACCTCACCCTGAATGCTTCCAAAACCATTTTAGACGTAGCAAGGTATCCCATCTCTCATTACCATAAATGGCTCAGAGGTGGAGATGGTGAGCAGTTTAACATTTCTTGGGGTCACTATCTCAAATGACCTGAGCTGGCACTCCAATACCAGAACCATTGTTAAAAAGTCCCAGCAACGTCTTTTCTTTCTTAGGAAACTGAAAGAGTTCACTAATAACAGGGTGATTCTACACAACTTCTATCGCTGTGTGATTGAGAGCGTTCTTACTTCCTCCTGTACTATATGGTTTGGTAACATTACAGACCAGGAGAAGAAATCTCTGAACAGAATTGTGCGTCTCGCACGCAAGACAATCGGGGTTAGTCTGCCAGCTCTAGAAGAGATCTATGGTGCCAGGCTGCTTTCCCGTGCCTCTGGCATTATCAACGACCCCTCTGGTCACCCAGCCGCAGGCCTCTTTGTCCCCCTCCCGTCGGGCAGACGCTACCGCTCCTATCACATACTCTACCTCTCGGTTTACTAAGAGTTTCTTCCCCTGTGCTGTGCGCAGCCTGAATAACTCCAAAGGCTAGATTTGTATATTATCCAATTTTTTATTTGGTGTGTGTGACGTACCTGGCTACGTGGGTTGGTCATTACCATTATTACTGTATTTATGACACCTTCTGATCATCAGGTTAGTATATTTAATGTGTTATGTTTTGTATATGATGTGTGTGTGTTGAACATGAGACTTAATGCTGTCTCTTCTCTCCCTGTCAGGTGCTGCCCATCCCTACTGAAGAGTGCTGATTGCCTAATGAATAACAGCTGATGGCAATCACATCAAGAGGGATGGGTAGCCAAATACCTGACAGCACACACACGTCTCGGCGCGTCATGGGGTCATTTTGCCAGTGACCAAGTGGAGTGAGGTGGCCTCTGGTTGCCACTGTTTGTGTAGTGATTATTACTTTGCTGGTTTATGCCAATTGCCACGGTATGTGGACTTTTGATTATGTGCTGCCTGCGTGGACCAAACCCTGTGGGGGGTAGGTATATTGTTGGCCATATTAGATTCGTCCTACACTGTGAACTGCATGGTTAGAGTGGTGTTCCTTCGGTCCCAGATTGCCAACCACGTGGCATGTGGTTGTGTGGTTCAGGTTTGCCTTGCTTATTATTGTTCTTCACCTTGTTTGTTCTCCCCTTACCCTTTTCCTTTGTGTGTGTTGTGGGTTGAAATCCCCACTGACAACATCCCTTTTCCTTTTGGGAAAAGGCCGTGGGTTGAAACCCCCACATTGCAATAAAACCCAATTTACCATTTGAAAACGTCTTTGTTTACTATCTGCCTACCCGGGACTGTTTTGAAAAGCATTTTTCTACTGAGGGGGTTGTTTCTGCTCATGTACCACCTGCCCAGTTACTATCTTATATGGTCGATAGACCTCTGTACATGACATGGGGGCTCGTTAAGTTTGCGCAATTGCATGGTTCCTTGTTGGTAAAATAACGGGGTGACTTGTCGATTGAAGCATATCAGGTGTAATAAGATAGCGTTTTCTAAATTGGTAAGTTAGTGGGTTCCATTGTCCGTGCACAGTTGATTGATGTAAACCATTATTGTTGTGATGCTCTTAACCATTCTATTTTTCTGCCACATAGGTAACAGGGGGGGGGGTCACCTGCTTGGCTAGAGGGTGGGGGGCACGAGTCGTGATTCCGGTGGAGCGCGCAATGAAATCGGTAAGCGACTGAAGATATGTGTAGCCTTTCATCCAGGTAGTGGAGTAGTTTATCTGGGATAGGCTAGAGTGACACAGGTGACTCCTAGTTGAGTGGTTAGGACCATTTGTTATTATTTTCATTTAGTAGATGTGGTCAGTTGGATTGTTTTGGTTAAGAGATATAAAAGCAGAATGTGTCTATTATTATTGTGCACGGTCATGGTTAATTAAGTGAGGACGTGATATATATGTATATTTTTTTTACGCACGCATAAAGACATAATATGGCTGCGTCTGCGTTTGTTTTTGAAGTCTTCGTGGCGTATCCGACAGAGGATCAGGTGGAAGGTTGCACTAAGGCGGAATTAGGCCTTATTGCTAGGCATTATAATATTACTGTGCAAAGTTCCCAATCCAAGGCGGATATGAAGGCAGCTGTAATAGCGGGGTTGGTGGAGCAACAGGTGTTTAGCACGGCTCGGGGAGTAGTGAGTCATAGTGATCAGGAGGTTGAATACACTGGCGAATGGGTTGACTCTTCCTTGCGTGATCTTAACCCGGAGGGTGGTGCTATTAGGAAGAATGGTAGTACGCCCAGAGCTGAAAGTGAGGGCGCGGGCGATTCGGATAAAGACTCCACGTCTTCTGGCCATGCGCGCTCTAGTCTGCGTTTTGCCCGTCTCCAGATGGAGAAGAGAGCGCTGTTGCGCAGAGAGGACAGAGAGGACAAAGCAGCTGTACGAGACAGAGAGGACAAAGCTGTACGAGACAGAGAGGACAAAGCGGCTGTACGAAACAGAGAGGACAGAGCAGCTGACAGAGAGGACAGAGCAGCTGTACGAGACAGAGAGGATAAGGAGAGAGACAGGGAAGAGCGAGGAAGGGAGAAGGAGAGAGATAGAGAGCTCCAGATTACATTGAAGAGGATGGAACTGGAGAGTGTTGGCTCTTCTTCGCCCTCATCTGAAGGTTGCCAGGGCAGTTTTAATGTTGGGCAACATATTGCTATGGTTCCTGTTTTTCGAGAATCTGAGGTGGAGGCATTTTTTGTTAATTTTGAGCGGGTAGCGGGGGCTGCGCATTGGCCGGAGGATCAGTGGGCACTATTAGTGCAATATAAGCTCACGGGTAGGGCTCAGGACGCATGCCAGTTATTATCGAAGGAGGACAGCATGGTATATGAGAAAGTGAAGGGTGCTGTCTTGCGCGTATATGAACTGGTGCCGGAGGCGTATAGGCAGCGGTTTAGGGGACTAAGTAAAGCTCCCTCGCAAACACATGTGGCATTTTCCCATGAAGAACGGATGATGTTCACTCGTTGGTGTGAAGCGTGTAAGGTGGATGGGGTCGAGGCTTTGAGCAAGTTAATCCTCATGGAACAATTTTAAAAATGTGTGCCCGAACACATGATAATACAGTTGGAGGAGCGAAAGGTTTCTACCCTCCAGGAAGCTGCAGTTTTGTGTGACGAGTTGGCAATGATCCACAAAAAATTTTCTGCATCACATGTTTCTGTGCGAAATGATGTGTATGTAGGAGGCGACGAGCGATCATTTCGACCACGCTCGCCTCCGTCTGAAAAGAGACATTGTAATTATTGTAGCAAGCCAGGTCATTTGGCGGCGGACTGTTATGCATTTGTGCGCGATCGGCAAAATACTGACAGGCCAGCTCAGGAACCAAAGGTGGTGGGGTTGGTTAGCACTGTCTCACGCCCTGGGCGGGGGAAACCGGACAGTTGTTTTGATCCTTTTATATCTTCTGGTTTTGTGTCACTGTCGGGTAAGGTCTGTGACCAGCGCGAGGTGAGGATCCTTCGTGATACAGGTGGTTCACAGTCCTTTATGCTGGCGGATGTATTGCCGTTAAGTGTGGAGTCGTCTTGTAATACAAGTGCTATTGTGTGCGGGATAGAGATGGGCTACACGCCCGCTCCGTTACATATGATACATGTGAGGTCAAAACTAGTCACAGGTTGTTTTCCCGTGGCGGTTCGTTCCTCTTTTCCGGTAGCCGGAATTGATTTTATCATGGGAAATGATATAGCTGGGGGGAAAGTTCTGTGCGATGCGTTGATTGAGTCAGCAATCCGGCCACGCTCGCCGCCGTCTAGGAGACCAGTGGTGTGCAATTATTGTAAAGAGACAGGCCATGTGGTAAAAGGATGTCGTACGCTGAGGAAGCGACAGGACAAAATCACGAAGTCAGCCCAGAAACCAAAAGGTGTGAGGGTTGATTTTGTCATGGGGAACAAGTTCGCTGGGGAGAGTGTGATTCCTGTAGTGGAGGTTGAAAAGGCTCCATTGACTGACTTGTGTTGTGATGAATTGCTTGATAATCACCCCAATGTGTTTTCTGCTTGTGTTGTCACCAAGGCACAGGGCGGGGAGCAAACTCAAGTTTTGACGTTGAGTGAATCTGTCGGGGGCGAGGCTCTCGCCGAGGACAAGGGGCCATCTGTTGGCGAGATGGAAGAGGTTGCTGTATGTAGCGTTCAGGGGCAGCTGGTAATTCCCGAACCATCTATTGGAGAGATGATGATGAAAGACATATCACCTGGATTGTATCCACCTCATTTTTACATTCGTGAAGCAGTGTCGCCCGAGCAATTGCTCGCTCTAAAGCGGTGGAGGCTGGGTGTGTAGCTGACCATGTGCGTTTGACATGATTATTTGTGAGTTAGATCTCACCACGTTTTGAGACCGGTTTGCATACGGTAGCCGGTGTGTGCTACATGCACTGACGTCACAGTTTTCACATGCGCGTCTATTTTGCATACATGCATTGTTGTGCGTAGTGTTGTACGTGTGCGTGAGTCAATTGTTATGTTGTCTAGGCCTGTGTGGTGCTGGTGTGCCCATTGGTGGGTGATTGTGGGAGGAGATTTTTTGTTGTTGTTGTTTCTGGTTTCCCTGGTGTGTGGTACTAATCGGATGTTGGGTAATAAGTAATAATGTTTTGCTAACCCTACAGGTTCGCTCTTATGGGGGGAGGTGTGACGTACCTGGGTACGTGGGTTGGTCATTACCATTATTACTGTATTTATGACACCTTCTGAACATCAGGTTAGTATATTTAATGTGTTATGTTTTGTATATGATGTGTGTGTGTTGAACATGAGAGTTAATGCTGTCTCTTCTCTCCCTGTCAGGTGCTGCCCATCCCTACTGAAGAGTGCTGATTGCCTAATGAATAACAGCTGATGGCAATCACATCAAGAGGGATGGGTAGCCAAATACCTGACAGCACACACACGTCTCGGCGCGTCATGGGGTCATTTTGCCAGTGACCAAGTGGAGTGAGGTGGCCTCTGGTTGCCACTGTTTGTGTAGTGATTATTACTTTGCTGGTTTATGCCAATTGCCACGGTATGTGGACTTTTGATTATGTGCTGCCTGCGTGGACCAAACCCTGTGGGGGGTAGGCATATTGTTGGCCATATTAGATTCGTCCTACACTGTGAACTGCATGGTTAGAGTGGTGTTCCTTCGGTCCCAGATTGCCAACCATGTGGCATGTGGTTGTGTGGTTCGGGTTTGCCTTGCTTATTATTGTTCTTCACCTTGTTTGTTATCCCCTTACCCTTTTCCTTTGTGTGTGTTGTGGGTTGAAATCCCCACTGACAACATCCCTTTTCCCTTTGGGAAAAGGCCGTGGGTTGAAACCCCCACATTGCAATAAAACCCAATTTACCATTTGAAAACGTCTTTGTTTACTATCTGCCTACCCGGGACTGTTTTGAAAAGCATTTTTCTACTGAGGGGGTTGTTTCTGCTCATGTACCACCTGCCCAGTTACTATCTTATATGGTCGATTGACCTCTGTACATGACAGTGTGTTATTAGTCAGGTTGTGGAAGTGCGGCTTCTGTGTGTCTGTGCATCACACACTTTGATTATATGCACTTTTACTGTAAATTGTGCCTCTATGCATCCTCCACTTTACTACTGTATGATATGCACTTTAGGGGATGTTGATCTTAACCTTAGCATTTGTCCTTTTATACTGTATGTGTTTTTAATTTCTGTACTGTTTCTACTCTGCTCCTGTATTGGATTAGTTGTAGACACACAGTGTTGCTCTGTACCTGTATTCCAATGTGGATTCGTCCATACATGGCAAATAAAATATCTGACTCTGACTCTGATATAATGGAATACAATACTGCAAGGCATTTTGGACAAAAGTGTTCACCAAACGGCATGTCAAATGTTAAACCTAAAGGGATAGTTAGGATTTAATTTTTTTTAACAGTACATGAATATAATTGTAAAAGCAATAGCAACACCTCCCCTATCCCCATTCCCCACTTAACTTCAACCCAGTAGCAAGTGGGGCAGATTCAGATGACAGATTCTACCCTTAAACACCAAATTCACGAAAAGCAAGTGACAACATACTGTCTACTAATGTATTTCTATTTTACCACAGATTTAGGTGATCTATTTATGAAATTAACTATCTCCATACGGTACCATGTGGACAACACCAGCTGCTCCATAGCCATTGATCTCCTCTCACTACTGGATTGCTTCAACATCTCACAGCACATAAAAGGTCCCACCCACACCAAATGTCACACACTTGATCTCGTCTGCTCAACTGGCACAACACCATCTGATCTACAGTGTCTCGACCTGGTGGTGTCTGACCACCATGCTGTCCTTTTCACCCTTCCTGCTTCCCTACCCAAGCTGTGAAATGCATGCACCATCACCTACAGGAACATCAAAACAGTCAGTGCACCAGCCCTGACCAACCTGCTAACCACCCACCTGGCTTCAGCTCCCCCCAGCACCCTGGTGGATGGTCTGGCTGCCCACTACAACTCTGCCTTATTCTGCAGCCTGGACTCTCTTGCCCCGATCAAAACCCAGACTGTCACCTACACCCGTCCTGCCCCTTGGTTCACCACTGAACTTCACTCCCTGAAGGCTGTCGGCTGCCAATTAGAGACGCTCCAAAAATGTTTTAATTAAAATAAAGATAGGCCACCTCGAGGCCTATAAGGACCACGTGCAGTCCTACAATGAATGAATGAATGACCTTTATTTATATAGCACCCTTCACAGCACGAATGCACAGGGTGCTTTACACTACAGCTTAATATAAAAACACAATAAAAACAAAATCAGAAATAAATGACAACAACAACAAACAGCAGTTAAAAACAGTGAAACCAGATAGAAAAAGTAGAATAAAAGAATTTGGATAAAATCATGAGTCACTAATTAAAACAAAAACTATAGAACAGTGAGGACAAGAAAAAAGTGCCTATGCATGACCAAAAGCCTGTCTGAACAAATGTGTTTTTAATTGTTTTTTAAAAGAGTTCTCAGAGGGGGCAATTCGCAAGGTACAAGGTAGCTCTCTCCAAGGCCAAAACACACTACTATTCCACCCTCATCGGTAACCAGCAAAACCACCCCAGGACACTATTCTCCACCATCAGCCGGCTACTCCGCCCCCCTCGATCCCCCCGCCCCTCTGGTGCCCACGACCTTTGCTCTGGGTTCTGTCATGGTTTTACTTTATTTCACCTTTCTGTGAGGGACAGCTGTCTATTTTTGCTTTATTTCACCTTTCTGCAGTGTCAACTGCTAATTCATATCCTAGTGTTGGCTGTCCTTTTGGTCACGCTCATTATATTGAAGTGTAGTCTGATCTCTGATTCAGAATTGAGCTTTATGGTAGTCATTCTTTTTTATTTATTTTTTTATCTTTTTCCCCCTTTGATTATATGCACTTTTACTGTTTCCTCCGTTTTTCTCCCATCCCAATGTTAGTCGTTATGCCAATTCCCAATCCCCTTCCTGGTTGCTGCGCACCTACCCCCTACGGTTGGTCTGGGAGAGTGGAGGCTATCACATGCTTCCTCCGACACATGTGTAGCCAATCAACCGCTTCTTTTCACCTGGCAGCGCGGAATCTCACTGAGAGGGTGTAACGTGTGGAAGGATCACACTACCCCCCTTAGATCCTTTCCTCGCTGAGCAGGCGCCCCAACCGAACTGTAGGAGTCGCTGTTTACGCCAACGACCAGGACCCACCCACCAGCTTTCCCACCCCTAACACTGCCAATTGTGTTAGTATGAACGACCAGCCAAGCTGGTAGCAATGCCGAGAGCTGGGCTCGAACCCAGCATCTCCTGCACTAGTGGCGAGCGCCTTGCCCACTGCGCCACTTAGCCGCCCCTTATGGTAGTCATTCTTATTTTAGGCTACTCACGTGATTCTACACATAAACTCCCTTAGTGGAGGTTTATTGTTTTACTTTTTTCAATTTAAAACTCCTTTATTAGGAGGTGCCCTTGTGGCTTATTTACTTTTATACTACACCTCTTTATTGAGAGTAGTCCTGTTTTTTTGGACTTGATTTATTTTCTTAATTACTCACTTTGAGATTTCCACCTGCAAAGGTTGTTTTCTGTTCTTTAATTTTTTCCCTCTCCTAAAATATCTGCGTAAGCAGTCTAGTGGTTGTCCGTTTCACGGATAACTTTAAGAGTCCCTGTTATCTGCTCATGACCCACACAAACACACACACACACACACACACAGCCCTCACAGAATGAATTAGCCATGACTGGGTCAGCGGATAACACAGGTCTCGAACAAGCACTAGCTGCGCAGCATCAATGATTGCTTTCACATGAGGAAGCTATCGTACAATTACAACAACAAGCCCTCATGGTGCGACAGCATGGGGAGATGTATGAAGGATTGCGCAAGATGGATAGTTCCATGCGTGATTTGGCTGACAGCTTAGCCAATGCACAATTATCTCCCCCTCACCAGAGCCCACCTAATGTCTCTCAAGCACTACTCACAGGCTCCCGGTCATTACCTTGTGAGGCTAAAGTCCAGCTCCCCTCACGCTTTAATGGGGAGTCAGGTAAATGCCGTGGTTTTCCGGCACAATGCCAAATAGTGTACAGAGCCCAGCCTTCTCGTTTTCACTCTGAGGATTCACGTGTTGCCCTAATTCTATCCCTGTTGGAGGGACCTGCCCTCGATTGGGCTGTTCCACTCATACAGGCTCAGGTTCCAGTTTTAAACTACTCACAGGGACTCATGAATGAGATGGAGATCGTTTTTGATCATGAACTCTACGATAAAGAGGTCGCCATGAAGCTGACACGCATGCGCCAGGGCGCCAGTAGTGTAGCTGAGTTTTCCATCGCTTTCAGGAAACTGGCTGGGGCTACAGGCTGGCCTGAGGGACCACTCATCACTTTGTTCACCAACGCGTTATCTAATCAGGTTAAAGATGCTTTGGCGGTTGTGGGATCTCCAGACAATTTTGACACACTGGTCACTACCGCCATACGCGTTGATAACCGGATCACAGACCGTGAGCGTGAGAGGCGGGGCCAACTTTTTCGTGTCCCGCTGGAGGAAGTTTCGTCCTGAACCTATGCAGGTGGACAGCACTTCTGTGCGTGACTCCAGGCAGACTGGTTCTCATGTGGACTGGTGCCGGTACTGCAGGAGAAAAGGTCACACGAGGGTGGAGTGTCCGAAACTGAAGGGAAACGGTCAGTCTCGCTAGTGGGCAGAGAGACACTAGTGAGACATCACATCACCCCCTTTTGAACCTTTTTGCCTGTGGTTTTAGGCTGGAATAGGCAGTCTGTTAAGGTTGACGCCTTTTTAGACTCAGGGGCAGTGGACAGTTTCATTGATTCCAGATGGGCTGAGGACTCTAACATACCTGTACATTCCCTCCATAAGCCCTGTAGTGTCACAGCGCTTGATGGACGGCCATTGGGTACAGGCAGTGTCACCAAAAGAACCAATTATTTATCTATGCGGGTTGCTTATGGGAACCATTCTGAGCGCATTCGATTATTTTTGGTGGATTCCCCCACGTATGCCATTGTGCTGGGCCATTGTTGGCTTAGTAAACACAAGCCACAGATAAATTGGGGTGAGGAGAGGGACACTGTCATGCAGTGGGGCTCCCAATGCCGTCACCGTTGTTTCCAAATTCCTCCTTCACCCACGAGTTATGATCAGTTTAGTGAGAGCGGTTGTGATCCTGTTGAAGCAGTGGGCGGTCTTGGTTTCCAGAGCCCACTCTCTCAACAATTGCACTCCCAGCCATCTGTCGATCAGGATGGGAGTTTGGAATGGGATCCACAGTTTGATGAGGAGGTCCTGGCGGAGGACAGTTTAGAGTCTCTGTGTGAGGACTTCTCCTCGCTTACTTGTACAGCTGACCCCCTCATGGAGAGCACCAACATCATGATCGTGGAGTCACACCCGTTACCAGAGGGAGTTCCCACTGTCTATGCTGACTTCAGTGAGGTGTTTAGCAAACAAAGGGTCACCATCCTGCCACCGCACCGACCTTATGATTGCGCCATCTAATTGCAGCCGGGCTCTATTCCCCCTCGTGGTTCCTTGTACTCGTTGTCGGTTCCCGAAAGCGCAGCTATGAACACCTACATCAAGGAGGCTCTGGCTACCGGTTTTATTAGACCTTCCACTTCACCTGCGGGTGCTGGATTCTTTTTTGTGGGAAAAAAGGATGGAGGACTGAGACCCTGCATCGACTACAGAGGTCTGAACAGCATTACAGTCAAAAACCGGTATCCCCTTCCCCTGATGAACTCAGCGTTCGAACGCCTCCAGGGGGCATCCATTTTTACCAAACTTGATCTCCGTAATGCCTACAATCTGGTGCGCATACGCCAAGGGGATGAGTGGAAGAACGTGTTCAACACTCATAATGGTCACTATGAATACCTGGTGATGCCATTTGGTCTTACTAATGCCCCTTCAGTTTTTCAAGCGTTTATCAATGACGTGCTCAGGGAGATGTTGGAAAAGTTTGTTTTCGTCTACTTAGATGACATTCTGATATTCTCCAAGTCCCTTTCTGACCATGTCAAACATGTCAGGCAGGTCTTGAGGTGCCTTTTGGATGCACGTAGTTTGTGAAGGCTGAGAAGTGTGCCTTCCATGTCCGCTCTGTGTCCTTTCTGGGATTCATTGTATCTGAGGGGAGGATTCAAATGGACCCCAAGAAGGTGTCAGCAGTGACAGACTGGCCTACACCCGTCTCGGTCAAGCAGGTGCAACGATTCCTAGGATTTGCAAACTTCTACCGTCGTTTTATTCGTAATTTCAGTTCAGTGGTAGCACCTATCACTGCACTCACCAGGAAGACAGCACCTTCCCATTTCCAGTGGACTCCCAAGGCTGAGGCAGAGTTCATTGAGCTTAGGAGAAGGTTCAGTTCTGAGCCTATCCTCATTACTCCTAACCCATCCCTGCCATTTATCGTGGAGGTGGATGCTTCTGAGCTTGGAGTCGGAGCTATACTGTCCCAACGCTCATCGTCCGACGGTAAGGTACACCCATGTGCGTACTATTCACGTGAGCTCTCGCCGGCTGAAAGAAACTATGATGTTGGGGACAGAGAGCTGTTGGTGGTCAAGTTGGCATTGGAGGAGTGGCGCCATTGGCTAGAGGGAGCTGAACACCCATTCACAGTCTGGACAGACCATAAACATTTGGAATATATCCAGGGTGCTCAGAGGAGAAACTCGCGACAGGCTCGCTGGTCACTGTTTTTCTCTCGGTTTAATTTCCTCCTGACGTACCGTACCGGGTCTAAAAATATCAAGCCGGGTGCTTTTTCCCGGTTATATGATGGATCAGAAGAGGACCATCCTCCTGAGCCCATTGTTCCTGCAGGACAGATCCTAGCTCCTGTGACATGGAGCATTGACTCTGCTGTGCGGAAGGCACAACCTTTGGAACCAGATCCGGGTGGGGTGCAAAGATCTGCCTCCCTGCTCTCTGCCCCACCATGGTCAACATTATCAACTCCTCACTTAAATCTGGTCTCGTCTGGTCTCGTTTAAAACAGCCTCCGTCACTCCCATCCTCAACAAGCCCGGTCTCGACCCAGACGAGCTCAACAACTACCACCCGATCTCCAACCTTCCTTTCCTTAGTAAAATCTTGGAAAGAGCAGTGGCCCCCCAACTCAGAACTCACCACAGCATAGAGACCACCCTCATCAAAATCACCAACGACCTCTTCCTTGCAGCTGACTCTGGCCACATCAGCATCCTCATCCTTCTGGACCTTTCTGCAGCCTTTGATACAGTTTCCCATTCCATCCTCCTCAACCGCCTATCCGACAACCTTGGCATCACTGGCTCAGCACTCTCCTGGTTTCAATCCTACCTCACCACCCGGACACAGTTTATCACCATCGGCAATTCCAATTCCACCCCGGCCCCAGTCAACCGAGGCGTGCCCCAAGGTTCTGTACTTGGCCCAATTCTGTTCACCATCTACATGCTCCCCCTCGGTCAGATCATCCGCCGCCATGGCCTCAGTTTCCACTGCTACGCCGACGACACACAACTATACCTCTCCACCAAACCATCCACCCAGCTCCCCCCACACTCCCTTGTCAACTGCCTCCACAAAATAAAAACCTGGATGTCATCTAACCTCCTCAAGGCACCCAAGGGCCTGCTCCGGAAGGTTGGAGATCTCACCCTGGACATAGACGGCTGCTCCATCTGCCCTTGCCCAAAGGTCCGCAACCTGGGAGTCATCCTGGACGCCACCCTTTCCTATCAAGCCCATGTCAGTTCCGTATCCAAATCTTCCTTCTATCACCTCAGAAACATCTCCAGACTCCGACCATCACTTTCCGACTCCACAGCTGAGACCCTCATTCATGCCTTCGTCACCTCCCGCCTGGACTACTGCAACAGGGTCCTGTCCGGGGTTCCAAGCTAAACCCTGGACAGGCTCCAGTATGTTCAAAACTCAGCTGCCAGGGTTCTCACCTGCACCAAACCCTGGCAGCACATCACCCCCACCCTCATCCACCTCCACTGGCTCCCCATCAAATCCTGCATCACTTACAAAACCCTCCTGCTCACTTACAAATCCCTCCATGCTCTGGCACCTCAGTACCTCACTGACCTCCTCCACCCACTCACTCAGTCACGGTCCCTGCGATCCTCAGAGACTGGTCAGCTCTCCTTCCCCAAACCAGACTGCGGACCTTTGGGGACAGAGCTTTCAGCGTGGCAGCTCCCACCCTCTGGAACTCCCTCCCCGCATAACTCTGCAACGCCCCAACTCCTCAAAACCCACCTCTTCAACTTGACCTTTAACCCCTAATTTCCCACTTTGAATGTTGTGTCTGTCCACCATGTTTGTTATTTTTGTGTTTCTTTCCTCCTATGTAAAGCGACCTTGGGTCTTATGAAAGGCGCTATATAAAACTAAGTTATTATTATTATTATTATTATTATTACCTTGAGTAGCAGGCCAGCGAGGTACAGATGATAGTGTTGAGGACAGCGATGGGGACGTAGAACTGGTGGAAAGTGCCGTTAATCCACTTGTCAGGAAATACATAAGCTGAGTAGGTGACTGCTGACCCTGGAGGAGAAAGAATAAGGCTTAGGAAACAGGTGAGAAGACTAGGAAATATATATATACACACACACACACACACACACACACACACACACACACACACACACACACACACACACACACACACACACACACACACACACACACACACACACACACACACACACACACACACACACACACACACACACACACAAACATGAAATCACACACTTCAAAAAGTGCACATGCACCCACATAAACAAACACAAAACTGTGCAGACCCACGGCACTACCTGGGCATGCGTCTGACAAAACATCTCTGCCAGATTGTCTGTGAGTGAGTGAGTGAGTGAGTGAGTGAGTGGTGAGTGAGTGAGTGAGTCAGTGAGTGAGTGAGTGAGTGAGTGAGTGAGTGAGTGAGTGAGTGAGTGAGTGAGTGAGTGAGTGAGTGAGTGAGTGAGTGAGTGAGTGAGTGAGTGAGTGAGTGAGTGAGTGAGTGAGTGAGTGAGTGAGTGAGTGAGTGATCGAGTGAGTGATCGAGTGAGTGATCGAGTGAGTGATCGAGTGAGTGATCGAGTGAGTGATCGAGTGAGTGATCGAGCGATCGATCGATCCCTGGGGGCAGTCCTGCATGCCGTGGGAAACAGAGAAGACTCCTCCAGTCCCCAAGGACTTCAAAACACGGCATTTACCTAACTCCCCATAAAAGCGTGAGGGGAGCTGGACTTTAGCCTCACAAAAAGGGCAGCAAATTAGACCCAGGCAACTACCGCCCTGTTTCTATTCTTACCTCCATCTCGAAAGTCATGGAAAAAATAGTCTACGAACAGGTTGAAAAGTACCTAGTGGAAAAAAATCTAATCTACGAATTCCAATCTGGCTTCAGAACATCCCACTCCACTGACACATGCCTTCTCTATTTGAACAACCACATCAAACAAGAGGTGGACGCGGGCAAATACTGCGGCATGGTCATGCTGGACCTACAAAAGGCCTTCGACACTGTCAATCACTCCATTCTGATTGACAAGCTAAAAGCAATTGGTTTTGATAGTCTATCAGTGAGCTGGATGCAATCCTACCTTGAGGGGAGGGAACAGATGGTGGAGGTAAACGGTACCCAAGTTTCAAGTTTCAAGTTTCTTTAATAGTTGTCATACAGAAGTACAGAATACTTTTGTACAAAATGCTTCTTACTGTTGCGCTCCAGAGACTGTGCATGACAAGATAAGTATGAAATAAAAACATAGTAAAAATTAGAAGAAAAAAAAAGAGGTCACAGTGTTCAGTTTAGACATATGTACAATGTTCGTAGACGTAGTTACCATACAATATACAATACTGTGCAGTGTACTAATATACAATACTATATAGTGCAAGGCATAAATGGACGAGGTGCAGTTTAGGTACAATTCACAGTAGGTGTACGAGTTGTAGTGCAAATCCTTTATCAATAAATATAAAGTGTAAGTGTGTTTGTGTGATCTAAAGTGTGGAGAGTGGGTGCTGCAGTGTGTTGTTTGTTTGAGTGAGTGTGTGTGTGCGTGTGGGTGTGTGTGCTGTGTGCATTTGATGGTTGTTGCATAGTGATTATTGTTCGTTTAGCGATTATTGTTCGTTTAGCAGCCTGATGGCCTGGGGATAGAAGCTCCTTCTGAGTCTTTCTGTGCTCGCCATAAGACTCCGGTATCGCTTGCCTGACGGCAGCAGTTCAAAGAGGCAGTTGTTCGGGTGGCTCGAGTCCTTAATAATTCTCTTAGCCTTCCCCTTGCACCGCTTGTTGTAAATGTTCTGGAGGGTGGGAAGCCCCCCTCTAATTGTGCGTTCGGCTGAACGTGTCACTCTTTGTAGTCTGCTACGGTCTTGTGCAGTGCTATTCCCAAACCAGGAGGTGATGTTGCCGGTCAGGATGCTCTCTATTGTACATGAGTAGAAGTTCCTAAGGATCTTCTGACTGACTTGGAACTTCCTTAGGCGCCTGAGGAAGTAGAGGCGTTGTCGTGCCTTCTTCACAACACTGTCAATGTGTGTGGTCCATGTCAAGTCCTCGGATATGTGGGCTCCGAGGTACTTGAAACTGTTCACTCTCTCAACTGGTGCCCCGTCGATGCTGAGGGGGCTGTAGTCCTTGACCCCCGACCTCCTGAAGTCCACAATCATCTCTTTTGTTTTGCTGACGTTCAGGGAGAGGCAGTTCTCCTGACACCACTGTGACAGGTTCTCTACCTCTTCCAGGTAGGCCCTTTCGTCGTTGGCAGAGATCAGGCCCACCACTACTGTGTCATCAGCAAATTTGATGATGGTGTTGTTGTTCCGCTGTGCTACGCAGTCATGTGTGTACAGGGAGTAGAGGAGGGGGCTCAGAACACAGCCCTGGGGGGCCCCTATGTTGAGCGTGATGGATGAGGAGGTGCAGTTGCCGGCTCTTACCACCTGGGGTCTGCCCGTCAGGAAGTCCAGGACCCACTGGCACAGGTCATAGTTCAAGCCCAGGTCCCTGAGCTTGGCTATGAGTTTGGAGGGGACTATGGTATTGAATGCTGAGCTGTAGTCGATGAACAGCATTCTCACATAGTTCCCCTTCCTCTTGTCCAGATGTGATGCTGCTGTGTGCAGCACATGGGCTATGGCGTCCTCCGTGGACCTGTTGGGGCGATATGCAAATTGCAGAGGGTCCAGGTTGATGGGGAGGGAGGAACAGATGTAGCCCTTCACTAGCTTCTCAAAGCACTTCATGGCTATGGAGGTGAGGGCTACAGGGCGGTAGTCGTTGAGGCAAGCGGGCGTAGATTTTTTGGGTACAGGGATGATGGTGGACTTCTTCAGACAGGTGGGGATGACGGCCTGTTCCAAGGACAGGTTGAAGATGTCAGTGAATACCGGGGCCAGTTGGTCGGCACAGACTTTTAGGACGCGGCCGGGGATGCCGTCCGGTCCTGCTGCCTTCCTGATATCCACTTTTTTAAAGATCCGTCTCACCTCATGCTCTGTTACCCTGAACACTGAGTCTCCATCAGCAGACCCCCCCCCCCCCATTGCCGTGGTTTGTAGGCTGGTGTTGTTATTCACAGCCTCAAACCTCGCATAGAAGGAGTTGAGATCATTTGCTAAGGAGATGTCACTGTTCAGTTTGAGGGGGGTTCCTTTGTAGTCTGTCATTGTTCTGAGGCCCTGCCACATGCCTCTAGAGTCAGCCTGTTCAAACTGAAGTTCAACTTTATCCCTGTAACGCCGTTTTGCCTCTATTACTGCTCTCCTGACGTTGTATCTTGCCATCTTGTGTTCTTCCATGTTGCCTGTCACCAGCCCGGTGTTGTATGCTGATGTGCGCACTTTCAGAGCCTCACCCTATCCCCCCCCCCCCTCACAGTGAGCTGTGGTGTTCCACAAGGAAGCATACTAGGACCGCTACTGTTCCTAATTTATGCAAATGACATGTCGTCAACTTGTGACTGCAACTTGTTCCTGTTTGCGGACGACTCAGCCCTGCTGGTCTCTGACAAGAACAAGTTACAGGTTGAAAAAACCCTCAGCTCGGAACTAGGCAAAATCTGCATATGGCTCGCTGATAACAAACTATCATTACACATGGGAAAAACAGAGTCCATTCTCTTCGGTTCAAATAACAAACTCAGCAAGACCGACGGCTTCTCAGTTACAGTGGGTGACAATATTGTCACAAGGAAAGATGAAATTACCTACCTGGGTTCCATCCTAGAGGCTAAAATTTGTTGGACCTTATGGTGTTCTTGTTTTTTTTATTTTATTTTTTTAATAACTTTCTTTATTGGAAGAGTTTTCAAAATTATGCAGACAGTTATACATATTATACATCTTCCATTTTTTATTTTTTTTTCATTCCCTTTCCTATCCCCTAACCCCCCCCACCCCCCGAAGAGCGACAACAAACATACATATAATACACGAAAATACAAAAAAAAGAAAAAAAAGTTAAAAAAAAAAAAAAAAATGATACTAATATAACTGAGATGAAAAAACAAAACATTTTAAGAAATAAAATAAAAATAGGGGGAAAAAAACAGAGGGGGGGGGGAGGGGACTCAGTCGTCACAACCAGGCAGGGATGTCAAGGTTTCTATGTGCTTTAAAAGGGGTCTCCAAGTCTTCTCAAAGGTATTCAGGGAGCCAGTAGGGCCTTTGAGGGAGAATCTGAGCTTTTCAAGATTAATAGATAATAGTAGTTCCTTAACCCACCTATTGTGAGATGGAGGTTGAGTATGTTTCCACTTAAAAAGAATAAGTCGCCTGGCCAATAAAGTGGAGAAGGCAAGAACAGAATGTGTGAGGGTAGAGGTTGCAGAGGAACACTGAACAAGGCCACAAGAGGATCAGGGGTGATAGTAAGGTTGTAGGCTGTGCCAATAGTTTCAAAAATTTCAGACCAGAATGTGGCAAGGCTGGGGCAGGACCAGAACATGTGGGTGTGATCGGCAGGGGATTGTTTGCATCTATTACATGCGTCAGAGATGTTGGGATACATTCGAGAGAGTCTCGAGTTTGTGTAGTATAACCTTGCACTGTGTGAGGCCGTGTCTCGCACAGATGGAAGATGAGTGGACAGAGTCCAATGCCCAACTCCAATACTCATCAGATAGTTCAATTCCCAGCTCCCGCTCCCACGAGTTCTTAGGGCCGGTTCCTGGGGTATCCGTAGCGGAGCTAATCAGGTTGTAGATGTTGGAGATTAGCCGTTTTTTTTCAGGGTTAAGAACCATTAGTGAATCTATAAGGGTTTCAGGGGGCCGACTAGGGAATTTGGGGTTCTGGTTCTGTGTGAAGTGCCTAATTTGGAAGAAACGAAACAGGTGGGATTTGGGAAGGTCGAATTTCTTTACGAGGTCTGGAAAAGACATGAAAGTCCCTTGGTCATAGAGATCATTAAAAGTGGTTATCCCTTTGTCAAACCAGACTTGAAAGGAAGAATCAGTGCAAGAGGGCAGGAATAAATGATTGTTAAAAATGGGGGAGAGGTCAGAGGCCCTATGGAGGCCGAGGCTTTTCCTGATTTGAATCCACATTTTTGTGGAGTCGACCACCATTGGGTTTGCAGAGAGTCCAGTAACCGACATAGGGAGTTGGGAGCACAGCAGAGAGCGAAGAGAGTATCTAGAGGAAGAGAGTTCCATGTCGACCCACACCGGGCCTAAGTTGTGTGTCGTGCCCCAATCATCCAATATAAAAGTTTGTTACACGCCCAGTAGTAGTGCTGGAAGTTAGGCAGTGCCAGTCCCCCTAGCTCTTTGGGGAGTTGTAGTATTGATCTCCTCATCCGTGGGATCTTATTGCCCCAGTGGAAGGAGCTTATTAATCGGTCAAGTGTTTTAAAGAACGACTTCTTAATGAGGACTGGGATATGGGTGAAGAGATATAAAAACGTTGGTAGCACTACCATTTTAATTAAATTGACTCTACCCACTAGAGACAGTGGAAGACATGTCCACCTGTTGAAGTCTAGTTTGCACTTTTCAAGAAGAGGTGAGAAGTTTTTCGAGAACATTGTTTGGATTGAGTTGGTGATGTTAACCACTAGATATCTGAATCCATCTGTTGTATACTTAAAGGGGAAGAAAGTCCGGGGTATTTTTTTGGCTGAGGAGTTGATTGGAAAGAGTTCGCTTTTATGAAGGTTTAGCTTATAGCCCGAGTAGAACCCGAACTTGTCCAGTATATTAAGAATTATAGGGAGAGAGGCGGTCGGGTTAGATATATACAGCAGGAGGTCGTCTGCATATAGGGACAGTTTATGAACTTTTCCGACCCGTGTGATGCCTTCAAACCTCTCTTCCTGTCTTAACCAGATGGCCAGTGGTTCGATGGCTAGGGCGAACAGAAGGGGGTAAAGGGGGCAGCCCTGTCTGGTGCCTCGATGAAGGGGAAATGGGGCTGACTGAAGTCCGTTTGTATGGACTGAGGCAACTGGGTGAGTGTAGAGTAACTTAATCCAGGCAATAAAGTCAGGGCTAAAACCGAATTTCAGCAGTATAAAGAAGAGGTAGCCCCACTCCACTCTGTCAAAGGCCTTCTCTGCATCCAGGGAGACAATTACTTCTGGTGACATAGAGTTAGGGGAATTGAGTATATTAATTTCTAGTGTTATGAAAGGAGTGTCTACCCAGCATGAATCCTGTTTGGACAATTGAGATTAAACTTGGTAATACCTGTTGTAAACGTTTGGCTAGGATTTTGGATAGAATTTTTAAGTCTACATTTAAAAGTGAAATGGGTCTATAGCTGCCACATAGAAGAGGGTCCTTGTCTTTCTTGAGCAGGAGAGAGATCGAGGCCTTGTTTTATTCTTGACTTATTGTTATGTTTCTTCTTGACTTGTTTAAAGAAGACGTGTCCGGCCCATGGGGACATTAACGTGTGTTGTCGGGCCTTACAAATAAATTTTATTTGATTTGAGTTGATTCATCTTTCCTGTGACAAAATGGCATCCAATGTAATCAAAAAAGTCAACCAACGAACTCGATTCTTGTACCGGATCTCCTCTCTGGTAAACAAGAATACCCTGAAGACTCTGGCAGGAGCACTCATTCAAGGGTACTACGACTATGCTTGCACCTCATGGTACCAAAGCACCTCAAAGGCGCTAAAACAAAATTACAAACATCTCAAAACAAACTGGTCAGACTACTGCTTGACCTTACTCATAGAACCCACCTCACCCCTGCCCACTTTGACAACCTAGGATGGCTTAGAGTAGACGACAGAGTACAGCAACTTGCAATGGGCCTGGTCTACAAAATACACTACACGACCAAGGTACCCATGTACATGTCAAAATACTTCCCAAAGGTCAGTGAATACCACGATCACAACACCAGAGGGAGCTCCACAAATCATGTTAAACCCAGATTCGGCTCAAACAAGGGACTAAACATGTTTCGCAATTATGCCACATCAATGTGGAATGCCCTACCCAAAGCTGTAAAGGAATGTGAATCACTACCCACTTTCAAAAACACTCTCAAAGAACACCTACGGGAGACTGCAATTCGAAACTGGCCCCTACAAATGTCCTAACCCAGTTGTACAGTAAATTACCAGTATGGCTTTGTCAGTATTCCAATGTACAGTGTACAGTGCCCCCCCCCTACCCAACCCCCCCCCCCCCCCCCCCCCACCTCCAATGTACAGTCCCCCCCCCCCACCCACCCACCCAACCTCCTCCTATGTACAGTTTTTACATCAAATGTATACTCTCTTTTCTGGACTCTTTTTGTATCACAAACAGTACTGTATTTGCAAATCTGGTATGTCATAAATGTATAGATATAGCAGTACTGTCTATCTGTATGTCATGTATGTCATATATGTCCTGATTAATTGAAAATGGGGGACCCTTATGTAAACAAGACGAAAGTCTTTCTCTGGTCTGCATCCCCTTAACAATTGTGTGTATTGAGCTGTACTGTAGTGTACCCATTCTGCAATCTGTTAATAAAGTTTTCAATCAATCAATCAAGCTTATGTACACATGTGTAGAAGTGACTGGATTCCTCTGTCTGATCCTCACTGTAGCTGTGTAGACAAGTACAGGGTCAAAGTTATATGATAATTATTCATATTATGCAGATGTTTTTCAACCTTTAATTCTACCGTTCTGTTGTGAGGATGTGATCATCTGACATACATATGTTTTATGTGTCTCAAGAGCTTGGCGGCATCGGCCCAGTGGCCCACCACCTGGCGGAGAGCAGACCGCTACTTCCTGAACTGTTTTCAACTGCAGTGGGCCCATCTCAAGGACAGGAGAGGAAACAGATGAGGTAATAGTGTCTGCCGTCTGGAGTTCACTAGAGGTCTGCTCTCCCCCCGAGCTCTCAAATGAAAGAACATGTTGACACGTATTATCTCCGATTATCACACGTTCTCCAGTCCTCACCACAGAATGATAGGATTACGTGTTTTGTTAGTGGATCTATATTTACTCAACACGATTAGACAATGTTCAAAATAAATATTATGGTAAAGGCCTAGGGTTGTATGCCATCAGACCTGTCTGAGGACATTCCTGCATGTGCCATGACTAACTCATACAGCATCTCTGTCATACCTAGGTGTGTAGTGTACATTGTTATTGAATAGGCTAAGTTACTGATTCACAATGCTACAGACCAGTGACAAAAATATGTGACAAAAATATTGTGGCACAGGTCACAGAATACAAAACCTTTAATTATCATATCCCAATCCTTAGAGTACATTCATTTAATTAAAGGTCCCATGCATTATAAATGGCCTTTTCCAGTGTTTAGCATAGTTTCCTAGCAATTGGGGATTATATCAATGTGGTCTGTGTCATTAATTATCATAATTTGACTCATCAGTCTAGTCTCGAATTCACGAGATCCTCCCTCACTCAACTAAGCTGTTCTGATTTGACTCACAATGCGACGTAGCAAGTAGCTGATCTGCAGTAACGCCCCCTCTATGGTTGTAGCGCATAGTGTAACCAGACACTTCCTCAAACGGGTTTTGACAGAGACGCAGAGAACGAGCGAGCGAGAGAGAGGGAGAGAGAGAGAAACATTTTCTTAAAGGGGAACTATTTTACTATTTCTTTCACTATTTGGGCACTTTTACACAATTCCTGTGAGTCTATGGAACACCTCTGTAATATATATATTTTTTTTATTCATTGTTTTGTATTTCTAATCAAGTCCTCAAAAACAGCATTTTTCTACCTCAAGATTTCGAGCTGTTTTGCAGCCGCAGCTGCAGGTGCCACCTAAACCACTGTGCAGGTTCTGTTTCCCCTGAACATTAACATGCAGCAGTGACTATATGACATCACATATAGGCACATTTTCAAACGACTCAGTTCAGTGAGGGTGAATATTGTGAGAGGAGAATTGGAAGAATGCGCCAATATGAGAATTTTGAGACATAGATCATATTAATATAAGTTCACATAGCTAGGAAACAATGCTAAACACTCAAAAAGGCCATTTATAAGATAGTTCCCCTTTAAATATGATTCTAGATGTGTTGCTCTTGTGTTCTTTGAGTGAGCAAACACCAAGCCAAGTTCCTTGTGTGTGTAAATGTACAAATAAAACAGATTCTGAATAGTAAAACTGTAAGTGAAGGATTTAATCACATACACCTTCGATTACATACATCACATAACATAAACCTGAATCCTTAAACCTTTCAAGTCAAGGACCACAAAATGTATATGTAAAAGGTCATGGACCCCCATTCCCCCCACCCCCAGGGACCTCTATCTGAGAAAATACAGTAGAAAGAGAGAGTGAAACCTATGATCAGAATAGTCATTGTTATACAGTGTGCTAACTTCTAGTGAATAGAATATTAGTCAAATTGTCTGATATTAAAACTGGGTACCCCCTGGAACCTTCTCAAGGATCCCCAGGGGTCTTCAAACCCTATTTTGAGAACAAACACAATTTTTCAACCTTTCCAGCCAGGAACCCAGGCTCACTGAAACATATCCGCAACCCATTCTGGGTCCCAACTTATATTTTAGGAAACCAGGATCTAGACTAGATGTAATTATATCCTTAGAGAGTGGCTCAAATATGGGGGCTGCCAGGTTGGAATGAAGCTCTAACCTCCACTGCGTCAGCTTGCCAGGCCACCGTACACGGTACACTGAACCTACACACTCACCCAAGCTGTAGAAACTGAGAGCACCGTAGTCGAAGAAGAAACCGATGTGTCGGGCGCGGGCAGACATGGTGCTGAAGGTGTGGGCACAGCTGGAGGCCAGTGGGTATATGCAGCAGGAGAGGAGGAACACCAGCAGGGGCCATGTAAAGGAATCCCGCCACGCTGTCTGCATCAGCACCACCGTCAGTAGCTTCCAGAGGAAGTACCTGCAAGGAGATGCACATTCAGAGCTATTGACACTGGATCATACAGAAAACTGGTGTGAGACAATAATGAAACAAAAAGGTCTTTGATTTATAATGTTATTAAATTGTGTTGTATTAGTACTTTCTGTATTGGTACATTTATTTTCTAAATACTATGTATGTACATACTGTACATACAGTATAGGTCTGTGTCATGTTCATTATTGTATTGTTATAGACCTGTTCGCTGTATACGTCAGACAGTGTGTGTGTGCATCAAGGGGGCAAAAGGAACGTAATCCTGGTCAGAACAACGGGGCAGACTACAATATATTGCATTTGTTAGCCATGCTGGCGATCTAAACAATCAATCCATGCCAAAGCTAAAAGGTAAAAGACTCCCACTTACAGCCTTGCTGACTTGGCTAAATGACATCCAGCTGTTTTTGTTTGAAACTACTTTCATTCAGGGGAGTGTCATGGTTTCTCCATATACAGTAGGCCATAAGGTGAAGCCTGAGAAGTGGCTAGAAAACTATTCTCGTTCCCACCTCGGGGGACTACTCAATTTTCACTCTGGGTGAAAGGTCTATTGGTGTAGATTTAGGAATAAAAAGTTCTCCATTTAGAATCTACCCGGTTTTGCGCAATTATAATTTTAACGTCGGGACTAGATCTTTCCTCGCGAACGGATACTTGGTCATCGCGTAGTTAAATTTGATGTAATTGGTGCGGGTTCTGTCACGTGTCTTGCGCTCGACCAATAGCAGCCTCTTTGTTGGCAAGTTACAGACCACAACACATTTGTGTAAACAGTCTAACGTGACGTTAGCATGCCATCTAACGTTCGCAAATTTTTTTCTAAACAATGTTATATGCATATAAGCTACTTGCTATAGGCGTTTTATCAACACAAAGCGATTGGATACAGCTGAGAAACGGGCCACAACGTATTCTGCAGCTCAAGATGTGGATGTAGGGTCTGAGCTTACAGAACATAGTTTGCAAGACCATGATATGCAGCAAATTTGTATCAAAAACACTTTACCTTGTGATTCCCAACCTGCAATATTAAAAATGCTGGTAAAATGTTCTAATGATTGAGGTTGTACACATAAAACAGTTCAGTGGATAGTATAATAAGAAAAAGAAGAAGACCCCACACACTTTTGATCAAGATTGTTAATCAATCAAAACACTACACCATCCCCTTAATTTGGAATAATGTCAAACAAATTACAAATCAATAAGTTACTCATTAACCTTTTTATTTTCCATTTAAAAACTAAATAGAATGCAGGTACAAAAATAGATTCAAGATTCAAGAGGTTTATTTGTCACATGGTGGCTGCTGACCAAATTTTTTGGTGAAGCACAAATTATTATATTATATATTAAATTCTATTTTTAAAACATCCCCCAATGTGTGTGTCAGTGGTGGCTGGTGAGTTAAAAAATTGGGGAGAACGGGAGAGATAAAAAAAAATGTAATAAACAAGTACAGACACACAGTGTGGTTATGAAGACAGCAGACAGACACTACAGTAAAGACAACAGGCACTAGTAGTACACAGACACAGGGCTAGATCCACAAAGAATGGATTGCACTGTGCTAATTGCACCCTTACTTACAATTCATTATGAATTGAAAATGGGGGACCCTGATGTAAACGAGACGAAAGTCTTTCTCTGGTCTGCATCCAGGCCCGGACTGGCCATCGGGAGCACCGGGAGTTTTCCCGGTGGCCTGGCCTGCACAGATAAAAAAAATAATAATTATATAAAAAAAAAGAAAAAAAATTTATTATTATTTTTTTTTGATCCACTTTTTCTCCCATTTTTCTATTTTTTCTCCCATCCCAATTTTCGTATCATCCAATTCAACCCTCCCCTGTCACGAACGCTGTTTCTTGCCTCCCACAAGCCGGCTGCAATGTGGACTAAGTCATACATAGCACAAGTCCCCTCCGGTACTTGAGGTAACAGCAGTCGCATCTTTTCACCTGCGCAGCTCGATCTCTCAGTGTCGAGGAGTAACGCGTGGGAGGCTCACGCTGCCCCCGACACTTCCTGATTCTACTGCGCAGGCGCACCAACCGACTTGTAGGAGTCGCTTGTTCACAACGTTCGATCCCCACCCTTCAGTTTCCCTCCCCGTAATACGGCCAATGTGTATTACTGCGGACGACCAGCTAAACTGAAAACAATGTGGAGAGCTGGATTCGAACACGCGAATCCTAGCGTCTCCACACTGGTGGCGAGTGCCTTGCCCACTACACCACCTAGCCGCCCTTCAAAAGATTATTATTATTATTGTTTTTTTTTGCCAGACCATTGTTTCTAGTTGTGGCGGCGGCGCGGCGCGATAGTTAGATAACCTAGGTGGGTGGGGAACAACCAGGATTTCACTGTCTGCGACAGAGTTGGAGAACTATCAGACTCTCTCCCTCACGCGGACACACACACACAATGGAGCCGTGCTGCCGCTTGTGATTGGTGGAGGCGGGACCAGGCGATACAACTGATTGACAGCGGAGGCGGCGAATGGAATGGCAGACGGCACTCAGATGCAGAATAACAGCCAGGCAGTGAGCCAGGTAGTGAGGGACTCGGGAGAGATACAGTAGAGCGAAAGTCAATTAACGTTGATGTCAAGATGGACAGTGGAAGAAAGAGAAAGGGTGGAGGAGAGAGGGATAAAACAAAGAAAAAGAAAGGCCCTTACAGGAGAGAGTGGTTAACTGTATTATAATAGTAAATAGAAAAATATGTTGTGCTCTTGCTTTTTTCTTTTTGAAGGTGGAGAGAGTAGCATTGCTAGTGCCACAACAGTTTTATTTGAGGTCCATAACAGTACATTGTACTAAGCAATTGTTGGCTCATTAGTTTGTGATTCACATGCACTAAAATTCACCAGAATGCAGGAAATTAAGTCTTTGTAACAAAAAATGTCCTGGTGGGGGACCCCCAGACCCCCCGCTTAAAAAGTGGCCTGATTGGGGCTATATTTCGCACTATATCTCCCGGTATGAATTATTTCCCCAGTCCGGCCCTGTCTGCATCCCCTTAACAATTGTGTGTATTGAGCCGTACTGTATTGTACCCATTCTGCAATCTGTTAATAAAATTTTCATTCAATCAATCACCTCATAATGAATTGTAAGTAAGGGTGCAATTAGCACCGTGCAATCCATTCTTTGTGGATCTAGCCCACAGTGTGGTTATGAAGACAGCAGGCACTAGTAGTACACAGACACACAGAGTGGTTATGAAGACAGCAGACAGACACTACAGTAAAGACAACAGGCACTAGTAGTAAATACCTTGGAGTAACTCTTGACACACACCTCACTTACAAACATCAATAGCTTAGTCAAGAAGGCAAATCAAAAACTATTTGTTTACAGCCAGATCAGACCATTTCTCACCCTCACTGTTTCAAACACATATCTACATGCAATTTTTCTTTCAACAATATCTTACTGTCTCCCAATCTGGTCCCTCACAACAAAGGAAATTATAGAACCCATAGCAAGACTGTACAATAGAGCTTATAAAATGCATGGTCAATTTCCACCCTGGACTCACCACTGTACTGCACTCTCACACTCCTCTGCTACAACTTTTCAGAACTACACAAAAAATCTAGCCACTATGTTCTATTTTATGCTCAGAAATAACACTTCCCCAACACTCACAGCTTTACTCCCAAGACACAATACAAGTCAAGAACGTATTACCAGATCAATCAGAGTGGTTATGACAACTACAGCAGGCACAGACCCAATAGCATTGAACACAGACCCAATAGCATTGATTAGGCAATCATTAGGCAGACTACAGCTACAGCACACACAGATTTGGATGGAGTCAAACGCACACATTTCAGCACTATAGGACATTAACAGCCACCGACACACACACGCGCATGCACACACACACGCACGCACGCACGCATGCACGCACACATGCACGCACGCACACACACACACACCGGGCCCATTAATTTCACCTTAATTGTGTCAATTAAGGAAACCCCCTTAATCTTACATTTAAGGTGTATTTAAGGTGCTGTTTTTGTGATTGGATAAAATAAGGGATAATTAATTACTTTTTAATACCCCTTACAGGGCTTTACAGTGCGAGCATTTCACTCGCATTTGCCCCTTAAAATAGATTTGTGCGAACAGGACAAATCATTTAGGAGCACGTGTGCGAGTAATGGTTTTGGGTAGTGGGCGTGTCAAAGCGCAATTGTCATTTCATAATATATACACAGAGCAGTGCGGACCTTACATTTTAGAAGCTACAGGTATGAGATGACATCTAACTATTCAGCCCTGCGTTTGACAGCTCTGTGACAACTTATCTCAGGAGTCACGCTTTTTTTTTTTTTTTTTTTTAATTTTTTTTATTATTGCAAAACAAAACTTATTAAAAGTCAGTACTCAACACACAATGTATAATGAAACTTTCAGTAAAGGTGGTTAAAATATATGCAAGTACAGAAACAGGATAAAACAAAAATAGTCAATAATAACATTTTAACCGTATACAGTGTATATCCAGCGAAGTTACAATTATATAAATGTTAGTATATAATATACCCCTAATACCTATTTTCTAAAACCCTACACACATATGCTCCAGCTCAAACCCCCCCCTCCCGGACCCCCTCTTGGATAGTACCTCCATTATCCCTCACTCCTAACCAGACACTACCATTATAGGCTAGCTTTTATTCTCTCCACCACTTCTAACCACATTGACATTTTGGATTCATTGAGCCCCAGAATTCTTGCTGTAGATATTTCTTGATATATCACATCGAGATATGTAAGAAACCACACTTTCCGGCACATTTTTTCCGGTTGAAACCAACGTGATGCGATCAGTTTTTTTAGCTACTGTGATACCCGATAAAACCAATCTTTTTAGTTGTGGATTCACTGCAAACTCAAAAACATCATTCAATAGCAATACCGCGGGGTGTACAGGTATATTCCAAAATACGAGTATTGATAATTGTTGGGACACATCTTTCCAGAATGCCTTAACTGGTGGGCAGTCCCAATACATGTGCATAAATGTTCCTTCGTCCCCATTTGTACATTGGGAGCATTTGGAGTCTTGTATAAGCCCCATTTTGCACAACCTTATAGGAGTCAAGTATGTCCTGTGAATATAGTTCAGATTGATTTGTTGATGATCCGGGTTCCTTGATGTAAGTCGGACATTTGCCCAGGCTCCTTGCCAATCAAAGTCATTTTCCAGGTCTGGTATATCCCTCCTCCAGACATTGTCTAGTTGAAGGGTTTCATACGAGGACGTTAGTAATTGATAATAAAAACCTGATACAAAACCTCCCAATGTATCTCTTTCATAGAAAAATTTGTGGTATCTGTGGTGTTCAATTGGTATGAGTAATGGAACACCGTGAGATCTCATACAAAGTCGTAACTGTATGTAAAAAAGCCATGTGGACTCGGTGAGGTTAAACTTTATGCATATTTCGACATAACTACAGAGGCCCTTGTTATTAAAAATATCCCCTAATGAGTGTATGCCTCTCTCTTCCCATATAGGGAATCTTATAGGTCGTTTTCCCATTAAGAGAGCATTGTTATTGAATATGGGAGTGTGATTATGCCATACTTGAGGGTTAGGAAATTTCCTTTGTGTTTCCCGCCATGTCCTGATTGCATGGGTAATTATTGGGCCAAATTCTCGCTCACAATGCTTGATTGAAAGTTTAGTGTATGCTATGTCTTTCAATCTCTGTGGGGCTACTATGTTTTCTTCTAATTTTCTCCAAGATACCAAAGCCTCGGGGTCAAACCATATCTTCTTCAATGGTCTTAATGTGAAGGCATTAAAATATTGTAAAAAATCTGGGACTGCCATGCCACCGTCTGCTTTATTTCTCTGTGCGGTGGATCTTTTTATGCGAGGTGGTTTGTTATTCCAAATAAATTTGTATGTGGAGGTTTGTAATCTTTTCCAGTAGCCCTCTGGAGGAGGTAACGGAAGCATTGAGCTGAAGAAATTGATTCTTGGTAATACATCCATCTTAACTATTGATACCCTTGCCTGTACTGAGTTTTTAAGTTTTGCCCACCTGTCCAGGTCGTCTTTGATTTTGTTCTGTATTTTTGTGTAATTGTGCTTCACCGTTTGTCTTATGGTGGGAAATATTTCCACACCCAAGCATCTGAAATGTTTGACCATGGGTATCGCACCTGGGAGGGTTGTCTCTTTTTTTACACTGGTGTTAAGAGGAGAGTCACGCTGTTTTTATGTGTAAGGAAAAGTCCGCGAGCAATGGTCTAAACGCACCTCGTCGCGGTAAATCTCTCTCTCTCTCTCTCTCTCTCTCTCTCTCTCTCTCTCTCTCTCTCTCTCTCTCTCTCTCTCTCTCTCTCTCTCTCTCTCTCTCTCTCTCTCTCTCTCTCTCTCTCTCTCTCTCTCTTCTCTCTCTCTCTCTTTCTCTCTGGAAAACTCTGCAAGCTTTGCATCCCCTCTCCTGATTCCTGATCCTATTTCATTCAAAAGGAAGATATTGATGGACATTAGCTATAGTATATAGCTCAGCAGCTGTAACAATCATTTGATTATTTACGTTGCAACAGTGTCAAAATATTAATTTAAATTATAATGAATTAAAGAATTGTATAAAGAACTGTCCCTGTCTGTCATCTAATAATATATTCCATTACCTTTCCTATCTGTATCGAAGTCAAAATGTTAGTATCGTGACAACACTACAACATACAAACGCAGCTGGACAACCTATATCCTTTGTCTAGTAGGCATGGACCAATGTGTGATTTTGGTGATGCTATTGCACAGATGTTTGTCCCTTAGTATGCACACACATGCACAGTATAATATGCATGTAATAAATAGTTTGTTAATAAACTCTGGTACTTTTTTCACTGCGCTCCTAAATTTCTTTGTGTGCTCCTAAATTTCTTTGTGTGCTCCTAAATGTCTTTGTGTGCTCCTAAATGTTTTCATTTAGGAGCACATGTGCTCCTTGGGAAAAAGGTTAGCATAGAGCCCTGCCTTAATTTGACTTTGAGACGGCAGCCTCCAAACTAGACGGAAGAGAAAGAGACACGATATTAGTTAACCAGTAAATCATCTACCCTCGCTAGAGGGGAGAGAAGAACATGGTTAGGATTTACAACAAGCAGATAACACGTGCATCAACAACGAGGGTTAAGTACACAGAATATGAATGAAATCACTAGAACTAGGAGAGACAAAATAGTCAAGACGCAACAAATCTATGTTCCAACAGAACAAACTCGAGCCGTCCACAGGGCTGGATCAGAAGTTTATAGTCCCATCGATTACCGGGTAAGCGACAGCACGGCTCGGATCGTCCCAGAAAATAAACTACACCATTTCTAATGGAGTGCAATTTGTGATGCGGGACAAACGTTCCATTTTCGGGACTGGCCGACAGGACCCAAGCAATTCAACACAACAGCATTGCCAAAGCAGTGAAAGCACTAACTCACCAAAAAAAACTGTGGGCTCACATGAAGAGGAAGGCAGCACAGCGGTTCTTCCTGGCGAACATTTAGATGATTTTGAAATTGCGAAAGACAGGACAGAAGCTTGCTAAGCTAGGAGCTACAACTAACATTAGCCTACAGTCGGCAACACAACGCCACGCCACGTTTTTTTTATCACTAGATAGATAAAAAAATATATATCATCAAAACAATGCACAATAAAGTTGAACAATAAAGATCTTAAAAGATGAATTAATTATTATATTAGGCTAATCTCTTCTTCTTTTCTCGATTTCTCTCTCTTTCAAGTTTCACCGCACTTTGAATACCAAAAGGAGATGAGTGAGTCATCAGTGATGACATCAGATGAGAAAAATCGAGAACAATAGCCAAGCAGGTGTTCTCTGATTTGTGTCAAAAAGGTGTAAAAGCTGTCAATCATTCAAGCCTCATTCAAATCAATGAGTAAGGCTCTGCCTCACGGGTAAGTCTCTAAAACTGCCAACGTCCAATCAAAGGTGCTATATGTCGTTCATTCACTTACGTTACGTAGTGAAGCAGTGCCTCACACAATGTAAGTGATTGGGAGCTGTGTGTGTGTGTGTGTGTGTGTGTGTGTGTGTGTGTGCGTGCGTGCGTGTGTGCGTGTGTGTGCGTGTGTGTGTGTGTGTGTGTGTGTGAGAGAGTGCAGAATGTGTGGTGTGTGTGTGTACATGTGTGTGGAGAGATCAGTGTCAAACTGATCTCAACAAATTTACGAAAACTGATCCCAACAAATACAAACAAATCACACTACCTACTGTATAACCTTTATCCCCTCGCCATATACATTCCAACCCCAGTCCACACCCTCATCCACCACCACACTTCCCAGGCAACACTGATGTTAATTTTCTTGCAAATTATGCACAAGATTGGAAGTACAGGACCGGCAAAAGCTGGTAGGCCTGTCCTGGATCGAAGTTTCTTCAGAGGACTTTCACTTGTAGAACCAGACTCCCCTGCATCCACACCTTGAGCTGCAGAACACGTTGTGGCGCTGTATCCAAGCGCTTTTTGTCGATAAAACATCTATAGCAAGTAGCGTGAAAACCAGCATCTCCAGGATTATTGGCATACTCGATCTCTAAACAATGTCTGTATGTATCCGTAATGATACGATTCTCGCCTGTACTCGTCGATATGTACTCTGTCTCCGTTGATTCCATGTTTAGTGTTTACACAAATTAGTTGGGGTCGGCTAACCTGGCAACAAAGTGGCTGCTATTGGTCAAGTGCAAGACACGTGACAGAACTCGCACCTACTGTATTACATAAAATGTAACTACGTGATGACCAAGTATCTGTTCGCAAGGAAAGATCTAGTCCCGACGTTAAAATTAGAATTGCGCAAAACCGGGTAGATTCTAAATGGAGAACTTTTTATTCCTAAATCTACACCAATATATCTTGTCTTTTAGTCAGTCTGTCTAAAGAGTGTTAATATACAATAGTATTAAACTACCTCTGGTATAGTGTCTCTGGAGCAAGGTTTACAACCATGTTGCTGACCAAAAAAGAAAACATAACTGTATGTTCTCTATAGTATAGTTAGTATAGCTAGGATAGTTTAGTATACATAGTATAACTGTATATTGTATATGATATTGTATAGTAGTGTACATAGGACCCATTACCTTTAATTCTTAAGCTTAGCATTGTATTGTATTTTATCTTTACTTTTTATCATGTCTATTTTATGATCTATTCTATTTTATTCTATTATTTTATTTTATTTTTGCACAATCGAAGGCGGACATGGCCACCTTCATTTCACTATATGTCTTGTCTATGTATGTGACGATTAAACCTCTTGAATCTTGAATCTTGAATCTTGACCAGGTAGGATGCGCTTTATCTCGCTACTCAGTCGAATGCGCTCTCATTGGTGCACTGCTGTGTTTCAATTATGCACACAGTTTATTATTCTTATGGGGTGATTGTTCTTTTTCCAAGATAAGAGCTAGCAAAGCAGATTAGTATGTGGAGAGGCGGTTTATTCCTGGATTTGCATAATCCCTTCATATCATGGCATATCCCGTACTCACAACTCAACAATGACTGTACTATGACTGACCTGACCACACATATTTGATGTGAGAAAAAAGTTATGAGAGGTCTGGCTAGCAAGCTAGCCTTTTTGTCAAACATAATGTCAGATCATATTCACTGTTTGTTAGGCAAAGTTATTGATAGAAAGAAATATCACAACGTTAGCTTTCTGGGTCATTGTCGTCATGCATTAAAACTGCACAACTATTGCACAACTGCACAACTACTCATTGATTATCCCTTACATATACCGGGTAACTGGGAAACAATATATGGCAGTGTCCTTTTACAGGACTACAGTATAATGCGCATGTCT
>NC_140184.1:33075229-33312729 GCF_963971535.1 Notolepis coatsorum
TGCAATGGGTAAACATGTGTTCCCTGCTCACATTGCACATGTAATCCAGCACTTTAGATATTGCTTTGTTGTGTTGTTGTTCTTCTGTATTATTGTCCAGGAGAATATTTTGTACTTGTGTTGTTTTTATCTTGTGCCCCGACTGCAAGTCAAGTTTCCCATCTCGAATAAAAAAGGTGAACTGATTTTAACTGAACTGAACTGAACTAAACTGAACTGAACTGAACTGAACTGAAGGACTGCACTGTAATTTGGTCTGTATGCTGTCTTCTCAAGTTAGGCTTTAGACACGCACACACACACACACACACACACACACACACACACACACACATGCACACACACACACACACATACACCCACTGCCACTCGTCAACCTACAATATTATATATTGAACATTATATAGAATTATACATTGGGAAGAACTATTTGAGATAAGACCCATGACAAGACTATTGCTCTCTCATCAAAATCCTCCATCCTCAAAGACGAGTATTCTGTTCTACTGTTGAAACAGCTATTCCCCGAAATATCCTTTTAAATGAGCAATTGAATCATGTTCACCTTTTTTTTTGTATCTACTTTTTCTCCCATTTTCTATTTTTCTCCCGTCCCCAATTTCATATTGTCCAATTCTACCCCTCCCCTGTCTCGAACGTTGTTAGGCCATGCCTCCCACAAGCCGGCTGCAATGTGGATGAAGCCTTGCATCACGGGTCCCCTCCGGTACACGAGGAGGCAGCCGTCGCATCTTTTCACCTGCACAGCGCGATATCTCAGCGGCGGGGGTCTGCGTGGGAGGGACACACCGCCCCGTTGCTTCCTGATTCTGCTGCGCAGGCACACCAACCCACCTGTAGGAGTCGCTGTCCACAACGTCCGATCCCCACCCACCAGCTTCCCACCCCCTAATACTGCCAATTGTATTAGTATGAACGACCAGCCAAGCTGGTAGCAACGCCGAGAGCTGGGCTCGAACCCAGCATCTCCTGCGTTAGTGGCGAGCGCCTTGCCCACTGCGCCACTTAGCCGCCCTTGAATCACGTTAACTTATAGGGCAGTATGGCCAGTCAAACAGGTGACAAACAAGAAGGAGGGGGGGGGGGGGGGGGGGGGTGGGTGGCAGCGTGGAAAACAGCTGTCATTGACATTAATGATCTGGAGCCATAGGTCATATGTATAGCCACCTGTAGTCATTTAGCCCTGCTGAATATTCCATCCCACTGTATTGTTTTTCTATTTTTATTCTAATTAGTGTATATTACTGTATACACTGTATATACCAAATTACAAACATCTCAAAACAAACTAGTCAGACTACTGCTTGACCTGACTCTAGAACCCACCTCACCCCTGCCCAATTTGACAACCTAGGATGGCTTAGAGTAGACGACAGAGTACAGCAACTTGCAATGGGCCTGGTCTACAAGATACACTACACGACCAAGGTACCCATGTACATGTCAAAATACTTCCCAAAGGTCAGTGAATACCATGATCACAACACCAGAGGGAGCTCCACAAATCATGTTAAACCAGATTCGGCTCAAACAAGGGACTAAACACGTTTAGCAATTATGCCACATCAATGTGGAACGCCCTACCCAAAGCTGTAAAGGAATCTGAATCACTACCCACTTTCAAAAACACTCTCAAAGAACACCTACGGAGACTGCAATTCGAAACTGGCCCCTACAAATGTCCTAACCCAACTTTGTACAGTAAATTACCTTGTATGGCTTTGTCAGTATTCCAATGTACAGTGTCCCCCCCCCACCCCCACCCCCCACCTCCAATGTACAGTCCCCCCCCCCAGCCCCCCCCCACCCCCCCCCCCACCCACCCAACCCCACCCCACCTACCCAACCTTCTCCAATGTACAATTTCTACAACAAATGTATATACACTCTTTTCTGGACACTTTTTGTATCACAAACAGTACTGTATTTGCAAATCTGGTATGTCATAAATGTATAGATGTAGCAGTACTGTCTATCTGTATGTCGTGTGTGTCATATATGTTATGATGAATTGAAAATGGGGGACCCTGATGTAAACAAGACGAAAGTCTTTCTCTGGTCTGCATTCCCTTAACAATTGTATGTATTGAGCTGTACTGTACCCATTCTGCAATCTGTTAATAAACTTTTCAATCAATCAATCAAAACTTGACCACACATTGTACAGCCCTGGCCTATTTTATTTTATAATTCTATTCTATTCTATTGTACTGACACGTTTCATTTATATTCAATTGTATTTGATTCCACCTTTTATTTGATTCAACCTTAATTGTCTGTCCGTTAACTCTTTCTGCGCCAAACACGAGAATTCTCGTGTTTCAAATCCAACCGTTGAGCGCCAAAAAACAAGTTTTCTCGTTTTTAGATAATTTTTTCTTATTTTCAATTTTCCCATTCTAAACACTCGCACGGGCACGGACCTGCCTGTGTCTCCCTGGCACAGCTGCCTACGTTATAATTGCAATGGCGATCAAATCCCGACAGGTGGCAGTATCGCCTACCTTTTGAACTGGGTCTCTCAGTTGTCTATCAGTGCCTCAGTGCCTCGGGCTGCAAGAATCCCCTCTCCCTCAAAGTGAATCAGCACACAGCTATCTGTCGCCGATTTTCTTGCCTGAAACCTATTGTTTCCCGTATTATAGGCCAGGCCCAATGCACACCAATAATGGCGATCGCGATGGAACTACTGGGATTATTCATTTTGGAGTACCTTCTGACTAAGGTAAGGTCTATTTTAGGTCTATTTTACCGAACCTAAAACATGCTTTTTTATTGATCACAGCGTCGTATTTAACCGAACCTAAAACAAGCTTTTGGTAACGATCGCAGCTTCGTAAAACGACCCCCCCCCCCTTGATGATTTTGTAAAGAAACATCTAATATGGTATATACCTTTGATTTGGAAATAATATAGGTTTCAGGCGAGCAACCCGAACGATTTGCACATATGCATATAACACGTCATATCTATCTAAAAACGAGACTGGATTATTTTGAAATGGGGCGATGTTTAGCGTAGAATAGCGCACAAACGAAAGTATGTAGAAATTAACTGGTTTGTCCATGTTGGACTATAAATAGTGCCTGTCAAATGAGCCATACTATTGTCTCCATTGCTATAATATAGAATATACGATGGGTCCGCAAATATCGTGAAAATGGTCAATAACGCTGGCGCCAGGGAGTAAAGATGAGAAAACAGCGTGGCAGTCTGTTAATGTCGCACTAAACGACCAAATCAAATTCCTTGTATGTGTAAACTACTTATGCAATAAAGACCTTTCTGATTCTGATTTTGATTCTGATTCCCTTCCAGAAAAACATGTGTAGTAGGCTAAACTAGAAGTATACCTAGAGCACGTAGTACTAGTAGGCTAAACTAGAAATATACCTAGAGCAACAGTGTAGTAGGATAGAAGTATACCTAGAGCAACAGTGTAGTAGGATAGAAATATACCTAGAGCAACAGTGTAGTAGGATAGAAGTATACCTAGAGCAACAGTGTAGTAGGCTAAACTAGAAGTATACCTAGAGCAACAGTGTAGTAGGCTAAACTAGAAGTATACCTAGAGCAACAGTGTATAGGCTACACTAGAAGTATACCTAGAGCAAAAGTGTAGTAGGATAGAAGTATACCTAGAGCAACAGTGTAGTAGGATAGAAGTATACCTAGAGCAACAGTGTAGTAGGATAGAAGTATACCTAGAGCAACAGTGTAGTAGGATAGAAGTATACCTAGAGCAACAGTGTAGTAGGATAGAAGTATACCTAGAGCAACAGTGTAGTAGGATAGAAGTATACCTAGAGCAACAGTGTATAGGCTACACTAGAAGTATATCTAGAGCAACAGTGTATAGGCTACACTAGAAGTATATCTAGAGCAACAGTGTATAGGCTACACTAGAAGTATACCTAGAGCAACAGTGTATAGGCTACACTAGAAGTATACCTAGAGCAACAGTGTATAGGCTACACTAGAAGTATACCTAGAGCAACAGTGTATAGGCTACACTAGAAGTATACCTAGAACAACAGTGTAGTAGGATAGAAGTATACCTAGAGCAACAGTGTAGTAGGATAGAAGTATATCTAGAGCAACAGTGTATAGGCTACACTAGAAGTATACCTAGAGCAACAGTGTATAGGCTACACTAGAAGTATACCTAGAGCAACAGTGTATAGGCTACACTAGAAGTATACCTAGAGCAACAGTGTATAGGCTAAACTAGAAGTATATTGTGGTAGATAAAACTCCCCCCCTCTCTCTTTAATCTCTCACCCATCTTTCCTTCACCCCTCCTCCCATTCCTTCCTCTCTCTCTTTCATCTCTCCTTCCTATCTACCCTACCCCCAGTCCTTCACCTCCCCAGATGTTCAGTCCATTGACCCGTATTTTTGTATTGATACTTTGACTGAACTGAACTGTATTAACCGGGTCTCTTCTGACTGAGTAAGTTATTCAGCTTTGGCTACTTTCCACCACAATACCTAGAGCAACATTGTAGTAGGCTAGACTATAAGGCCATGGTTACACTGGTGTAAAACAGCAACGTTTTGTTGCTGAATGATTACATTTGCATGTCCAAGTTAAAAAGAAACGCAGTTTTGGCAGGAAAACGCGTTTCCCTAGCGGGAACGCTGAAAAGGTGTTTTCGTTTTGGAAACTCGCCGACAATGGTGCCATGTAATCTGCGCGAGCCGGATACGGAGCCATTCTCTGCCCAATGCTCATGCGCAGTAGAGACCTGCACGGTTATTTCCAGTGTTTACAGCAGAGCTGTCCCAAGTAGCTGCGGCTACCATGTGTTGTCAAGTTATTGTTATAAGGAGCCCAGTCCAAGCTACAACAGTTTGCATTCCCTTAACAATTGTTTGTATTGAGCCGTATTGTATTGTACCCATTCTGCAATCTGTTAAATAAAGTTTACACCCATTCATTCTGCTAGCATTAACGTTACCAAGCTGCTAGCCACAATGCTATACTGTTATAATGGCATATCCCAATCACGTTAGCACGTAAGTTAACAAAATCTGCGATATTTTTGTGAGACTAAACTCCGCTCTTGGTGGTCAATTGTGTTATTGTTATAAGGAGCCCAGTCCAAGCTACAACAGTCTGCATTCCCTTAACAATTGTTTGTATTGAGCCGTATTGTATTCTGCAATCTGTTAAATAAAGTTTACATCCATTCATTCTGCTAGCATTAACGTTACCAAGCTGCTAGCCACAATGCTATACTGTTATAATGGCATATCCCAATCACGTTAGCACGTAAGTTAACAAAATCTGCGATATTTTTGTGAGACTAAACTCCGCTCTTGGTGGTCAATTGTGTTGTCAAGTTATTGTTATAAGGAGCCCAGTCCAAGCTACAACAGTCTGCATTCCCTTAACAATTGTTTGTATTGAGCCGTATTGTATTGTACCCATTCTGCAATCTGTTAAATAAAGTTTACATCCTTTCATTCTGCTAGCATTAACGTTACTTCGCTGCTAGCCACAATGTTATACTGTTATACTGGCATATCCCAATCACGTTAGCACATAAGCTAACAAAATCTGCGATATTTTTTGTGAGACTAAACTCCGCTCTTGGTGGTCAATTGTGTTGATGTTAGTTTTGTTTCATCAACAAATCATCAACAAATGAGGCAGAACACACAGTGAATGTATCCGTTTTTGTTTATTGCACTTTATTTCTTGCTGAAAAATAAATGCTATGTGGCTAAATGGCTCATGCGAGGTATAAAGATGGTGGCTTTTGAGATTTTGAGCAGGATGTGGAGTGACTCATTTAACCTTTCTGATTGGTTGAAAATGGCCTTCATGTTTGAACTGCATCGCCACCTACTGCTTTGGCATTGTACTACATGTATAAACATCACTCAGTGGTCAGGAGACAAAACGATGTCTAACTTGCCTGCCATTACGTAGCGTTCTGAAAAGTGAAACTGAAACTCAAAACTGAAACGAAAAGTGGCCATAGTGTAACCGCAGCCTAAGTATCAGGGGCGGATTTAGGATTGTAGGAGATCCGGGGCTTAGCCCAGATAGGTAGATTTTTTTTACTTCGACACCACAACCTTTAACTTATACCACCACCTTAAAGCGGACAAAAGGCACTAGAGAACACTTAAATTCACACCCTTTAATTAATGAAGCAAACTATAATAATTTATTATAATAATAATAATAATAATAATAATAATAATAATAATAATAATAATAATAATAATAATAATAATAATAATAATAATAATAATAATAATAATAATAATAATAATAATAATAATAATAATAATAATAATAATAATAATAATAATAATAATAATAATAATAATAATAATAATAATAATAATAATAATAATAATAATAATAATAATAATAATAATAATAATACACTGTGTTTGTATAGCACCTTTCATACAAGAATTGCAGCTCAAAGTGCTTCACAGCAGTACAAAAAGACAGGCATAAAATGAGCACAACATTGGCAGATCAAGAGCAATGCATAAAGTGCAGACATAAAGCATAAAATAGATAGCAGTAAAATAGACAAAGTCAAGGTAAGACATAGAACATTAAATCACATCGTTTTTCATATTAGGATCTAAGATCTAGTGTTAACTCGCCGAACGTTGAGCGCCAGGACCCCCGAAAACCAGAGTATAGTCGGGTTTTCATCGTTGTTTCTTTTATTCGATATTTCCATTCATAAAGACATGCCGGCAGCCTGTGTTATCACTGGGGATGGGTCTGAGATCTCAAAAGTCCAATACCACCGCCTAACACCTTGCGGCCGCTATTGCACTCCATTTGAAACGATGTGGCTTGGTGTCATTTTGGAAATGACAGCAGACCACCCTGAAACTACACTCATATTCACGACGGTATAAAACGGAAATGTATGGATGGAAAAATGATCTGTTCTTTGCATCTTGACCAGAAGAAACTCACTGACAATCGACTATATTATTAGATCTATAGCTATAATATATAATATAGCTTTAGGCCTGCAAACACAGCCACGTATCCCCATGTTAAAAGGCGCTGGCCTTTCAACAGTAACAGTAAACAGCGCCATCTGGCGCTGAAAGTGTTAATATGCATCTTTGTTTACGGTTTTATTATCACTGATACAAAGTAAAATAGTGCAGTGCAATAAAATAGTTAGTAAAATAGAATCAAATAATGCAATAGTGCATTGCAATAAAATAGTTATCGTCGTATTTTTTCGGGAGGCCGGTAAGGAGTGCATTACAGTAGTTGAGTCGGCTTGAGATAAAGGCATGGATCTGGTTTTCAGCGTCCTTTTGATTTATAAATGGCCGTACTTTAGCTATGTTTCTAAGGTGGAAGAATTATGTTTTTGTCAACTTGTTGATTGTGATTTAAAGCTTAGGTCTGAGTCTACCATAACACCAAGACTTAACTCACTCAAATACAGTGAGGCAGTTGGATAGACTACAGATGGAAATTAGCTTCTGCTAAATCTGGTGCAAACATATTTTCATGTAACAATGATTAATTGTAAAAAAATAAAAAATAAAAGATTCAGGGCTTTTCAGAAAACATTCAGGGCTTGAGCCCAAGTAGCCACCCCCTAGCCCCGCCCCTGCTAAGTATACTTAGAGCAACAGAGTAGTATGGCTGATAGTGGTGTATTTAATGAAAAACAAACTACAAAGACAGACGTACGAGCACTGACTGACTAGGGGAATGAAACTTAAATTCACAGGGGAGTAATGACTCATAGATAATAGCTGGGGGTGATGTCAGATGACGAATAGCCGGTGAAGGACTGGGAGACAGGAATGCACATGGGAGACACACAGGGACATCTGCAGGACCTGGGTGGAAACACAAGAGGAGAGACTAGGTTGGGAGGGAGACAGTTAGTACTCGAGCTGGACGTCACAGCCATGACAGACGGGGAATGAATGAAGGGTGTGAGTTGTTGATTGATTGAAAACTTTAGATTGCAGAATGGGTACAATACAGTACGGCTGCTAAGAGGATGCAGACCAGAAAAATTATTTTGTCTTGTTTACATAAGGGTCCTCCATTTTCAATTCATCAAGACATTTATGACATGCAAGACATACAAATATACAGTACTGTGTAAGAAAAAAGAGATCATAAAAAAATATATACATCCGAAGGGGAAGAAACTGTACATTGGAGGGGGGGGGGGGGGGGGGGGGTTCTGACAGAAAAAAGGAAACTGAATATTTTTCAAGCCACTCTTTCATTCCTCTTATACTGCACAGGTTTAATTTGGCAACTGCAGGCTAATCAGTTACAATTACTGAGGAAAAGCTCTGTAATAATTACAGATACGTCTGAAAAATATTTTTATTGTACTGATTGCTGAATTACTCAAGCATGCTGGTTGAAAGGGGGAAATGGTATTCTGGTGGTGAGATTAAGAACACAATAGTCATTATTTTTTTATTTGATTTGAAATCTTTATTTCGAACATGCAATGAAAAGAAACAAACAATAACAAAAGCAAAACACAACTCAATCTCCATGTTCGAAAAGGAGTAGGAAGAAGTATACACTTATTTAATCCTACCCCTTTTCCACTACTCAAATGAGTGTACTATTTTAAAACATAAAAAAGAAAGAAATATATATATATGCAAAACGAAAAAAACAAAAACTACATATGTAAAACATGAAAGAAACAAAATAAAAATGTAAACACCCGTGAATATCAAGTCCCTTCCTCATCCCTGTACCTTGTGAACATCATTTCCTTATACATCAGTTTGAATTGTCTCATGTTTGGACATTGCTTTAGCACCACATTTAGACTGTTCCACAGTTTCACTCCACATATCGAGATGCAGTGTCTTCTCATGGTAGTGCGTACATTTAGCACTTTTAAATTGTGTTCTCCCCATAGATTATAACCCCCCTCCCTATCAAAGAACAATTCTTGAATGTTTCTTGGAAGTGCATGACTTTTTGCTTTATACATTAATTGTGCCGTTTTAAATTCCACAAGATAATTTAACTTCAATGTCTTTGACTCCAAAAACAATATGTTAGTGTGATCACGATAACCTGCAATGTGAACTATCCTTATGGCCCCTTTTTGGAGTATAAAAAGTGGTTGTAGTGTAGACTTATAATTGTTTCCCCAGACTTCAGCACAGTAATTTAAATATGGTAAAACTAGTGAACAGTAGAGAATGTAGAGTGATTTTCTATCCAGAATGTGCTTTACTTTACTCATGACTGAAATGCTTCGTGAGAGTTTAGATTGGACATGTTTTATTTATGTTTTATACTAACTCATACAAAGAGAAGAGAACATATCACTCCAGTCCTAGCCACTCTGCACTGGCTTCCAATAACTCATAGAATTGATTTTAAGGTCCTTTTCCTGACATATAAAGCTCTTAATGAGCAAGGCCCAAAATACATAGCAAATTCCCTAGTTAGTTATCTGCCCTCAAGAACGCTACGGTCATCCACTACAGGTTTACTAGACACACCCAGAAACCAAAAGAGGATAGGAAGTATGGCATTTGCCAACTATGCCCCAAAACTATGGAACACACTACCAACACACATCAGAAACGCCAGCTCCATACACATTTTTAAAGGAAAATTAAAAACGTACCTATACAGTCTAGCTATACAAATAGTGTACCATGCCTTAGGGAAAGCGAGTATCTTATTGAAATGTTTTTATTATTATGTTTTTATTTTTTATGTATTGATCTTTTACTGAAATGTTATTTTACTGTACTTTGCCTATTGCCGTACTTTTATTACTGTTGTCTTATTAATGTGATGCTTTATTTTTAGTACCCGGAGCTGCTAACTGGCTAACGTTATGAGAGCTAACGTTGCTACCTGCTGTACCCGGAGCTGCTGGCTAGCTGAGAGCCAACGTTGCTACGTACTGTACAAGTGCATTGGTTTAGTGCACTTCCTACTTCCGGTTGCTGCTAAACAAGTACAAGTGCATTGGTTTAGTGCACGTTATGAGAGCTAACGTTGCTACCTACTAGATATTGGTTTAGCATTGGTTTAGTGCACATTATGAGAGCTAACGTTGCTACCTACTAGTTATTGGTCTAGTGCACTTCCTACTTCCAGTTGCTGCTAAACAAGTACTTACTTACTTACTTACTTACTTACTTACTTACTTACTTACTTACTTACTTACTTACTTACTTACTTACTTACTTACTTACTTACTTACTTACTTACTTACTTACTTACTTACTTACTTACTTACTTACTTACTTACTTACTTACTTACTTACTTACTTACTTACTTACTTACTTACTTATGTGAGGTTTCCAACAGATTTTATGGTCTATTATTACACCAGTTGAAACAATGTTAATCATTGTTTGTAGATTGTAGATGATGATAATGTTATTCAACTGACTGTCTGCAAATTGGAATAAAAGTTTCACAAAATAATCCAATATATAATTAAGTAATCCAATAGATTACGCTACTAATTACAGTAGGGCATTTTGACAGCGACCATGTCATCATATGGTAAACAGAGGTGTAATTAATAACATTAATTAGGATTATTCCATTCCATTTAGGTGTGCCAGTCATTCCAGTGAGAGAACATGCACAATAGCAGGGCACTGGCCCTCCTAAAGGAAATGGAACCAAAATGTTATTAATTACCCCTTTGTTTACCCTGCAATGACATACACATATACATACATCTGCATATTTGTGTGTGACAAATAAACTTGAACTTGTCAAAATGGCCACTGTGAAAAGGGTATGTTATAAGCAGAAACATAATCTAGAGATGATATGAAAGGTTTGTCAGTGATAAGACACACCAGAGCAGTTAACGTTAACTTAGTTCATCTGTAAGAGACCACTTTGATGAGCCACCATCTTGTGTTGTTAGCCTTAATCACAACAACTCAGTGCAGGGAGCTAATAAATGTACAATGGCCATGGGACCTGGTTCTCTATTCTCTCAGAGGGGGATACAAGTGTGAACAAACCACGACTTTCCCCAGAGTCAGTAGATACAGAAAAAAAAACAAGGTCAATTATATTCACAAGATTAGGGTGTCATTCTGAGTAAAAGATAAACTAAAATATGGGGAATGTTAATAAGCCTGTCCACCCATCCTGCTCTCAGATGCTTATTGACGTCTTAATGTTCATTTTGTTGACTAATTCTATGGGGCACTCATTCTATAAAGTTTCAGAGGACAATTCCCATGTTGTGGAATTGATGCAAAATATTCAGATACACATTCAAAGGAAAAGTAACTGATTTGAGAGGAAATTAAGCTTAAAGTGAAGTACTTGAACAGAACAAGGCTGCAATGCCCAATATACACTGAGCACCTAGTCATTCCCTAAAGGCAGCTCTTTTAGCAAGCCAAGGGTGGGGGCTAGTGTGAGCGGTCATTTACAGTTGTATGCCATATGCAGCTAGAAAAGCATGTGGCTGGTTTTGAAAATCTTGAAAGAAGTTAGAGAGAACAGACAGTCAGCAGGGCTACTACTAGCCCCTTTCGGGTCTGTGATGCACGCCAAGTCGCCAACAAGGTTGGACGAGTGAATACGAATACAAGTGAAATTAGCTGATGACACGACAGTGGTTGGACTTATTGCAGGGGGGGATGAGTCTACATACAGAGATGAGGTCCTGAAACTAACATCGTGGTGACCTAACCTAACATCGTGAATAACCTAGCACTGAACACCACAAAAACCAAGGAACTCATCTTTGACTTCAGGAAGAACAGTGCAGATGTGGAGAGAGTTAGCTCCTTCAAGTTCCTCGGTACCCTCATATCTGCTGACCTCTCCTGGACCGCAAATACAACCGCGGTCATCAAGAAGGCCCAGCAGAGACTTCACTTCCTGAGGGTGCTGAGGAAGAACAGACTGGAGGAGCTGCTGATGGTGACCTTCTATCGCTCTGCTGTTGAGAGTCTGCTGATGTACTGCATAACAATGTGGTACGCCAGCTGCACTGAAGCAGACAGAAAGGCGATTCAGAGGGTCATAAACTCGGCACAGAGAATCATCGGCTGCCCCCTTCCCTCCCTGAAGGACTTGCACAACTCCCGCTGCCTCAACAGAGCAAAAAACATTACAAAGGACAGCTTACACCCTGGCTTCCACCTGTTTGACATGTTGCCATCGGGCAGGCGTTACAGGTGCATCAGAGCCAGAACAAACAGGCTCAGAGACAGTTTTTTCCCCAGAGATATCACCACCCTGAACTCTAACTGTTAACATGCACCAATAATTCACATGTCCCCTCCTCCCACACTGTGCAACATCCTGATGTGCAAAAGCTCTGTGTTGCTAATAAACATTTAAAATAATTTTTATAAACTGGTCAACATGCCAGAAAACAGCGTAGGCGCATCCGGAAGCCGGAAATAAAGCCGTTTTGAGCCATGTTGACCAGTTTATAAAAAATATTTAAAATGTTTATTAGCAACGCCGAGCTTTCAAACCCTAGCGTTTGTCTGTCCGAAACCCTCGTGCAACTGTGAGTACCTTTGAAATTTCTCTGCGATACTTGTACGACGAGCGTTTTGATAGAGAAAAGCGAGACAGAGTTAATTGTGGGATTTTTCTATGAGGTATAAGGGACTGTGTATTCACTCGTCCAACCTTGTTGGCGTGCATCACAGACTGATTGATTGAATTGATTGATTGAAAACTTTATTAACAGATTGCAGAATCGGTACAATACAGTACAGCTCAATAAACACAATTGTTAAGGGGATGCAGACCAGAGAAAGACTTTCGTCTTGTTTACATCAGGGTCCCCCATTTTCAATTCATCAGGACATATATGACATACATGACATACAGATAGACAGTACTGCTACATCTATACATTTATGACATACCAGATTTGCAAATACAGTACTGTTTGTGATACAAAAAGAGTCCAGAAAAGGGAGTATATACATTTGACGTCAAAACTGTACATTGGAGGAGGTTGGGTGGGGTTGGGTGGGGGGGATTGGGTAGGAGGGGTTGGGGGGGGGGGGGGGGGGGGACACTGTACAACTGTACAAGCAAGACTGTACATTGGAATATTGACAACCATACTAGGTAATTTACTGTACATTAGAGGGGGTTGGGGGTGGGGGGGAAACACTGTACAAACAAGCATAATTGTACATTGGAATATTGACAAAACCATACTAGGTAAATGACTGTACATTGGAGGGGGTTGGGCTAGGACATTTACCGGGGCCAGTTTCGAATTGCAGTCTCCCGTAGGTGTTCTTTGAGAGTGGTTTTGAAAGTGGGTAGTGATTCACATTCCTTTACAGCTTTAGGTAGGGCGTTCCACATTGATGTGGCATAATTGCGAAATGTGTTTAGTCCCTTTTTTTAGCCGAATCTGGGTTTAACATGATTTGTGGAGCTCCCTCTGGTGTTGTGATCGTGGTATTCACTGACCTTTGGGAAGTATTTTGACATGTACATGGGTACCTTGGTCGTGTAGTGTATCTTATAGACCAGGCCCATTGCAAGTTGCTGTACTCTGTCGTCTACTCTAAGCCATCCTAGGTTGGCAAAGTGGGCAGGGGTGAGGTCGGTTCTAGGAGTCAGGTCAAGCAGTAGTCTGACCAGTTTGTTTTGAGATGTTTGTAATTTTGTTTTTAGTGCCTTTGAGGTGCTTTGGTACCATGAGGTGCAAGCATAGTCGTAGTATATTGAATGAGTGCTCCTGCCAGAGTCTTCAGGGTATTCTTGTTTACCAGAGAGGAGATCTGGTACAAGAAACAAGTTCGTTGGTTGACTTTTTTTTATTACATTGGATGCCATTTTGTCACAGGAGAGATTAGCCTCTAGGATGGAATCCCCCGGTAGGTAATTTCATCTTTCCTTGTGACAATATTGTTACCCACTGTAACTGAGAAGCCATCGGTCTTGCTGAGTTTCTTATTTGAATCGAAGAGAATGGACTCTGTTTTGCCCATGTGTAATGATAGTTTGTTATCAGCGAGCCATATGCAGATTCTGCCTAGTTCCGAGCTGAGGGTTTTTTCAACCTGTAACTTGTTCTTGTCAGAGACCAGCAGGCATGGGCGGAGTTTATGGGGGTGCAGGGGGTTGCACCCCCTGGTGGCCGGGGGTGAAATTGTTTTTTTTTTGTTTTTTTTTTTTTTTAAATCAAGATTATTTTTATTTTAATAAAATTATAATAATTGTGAGAAACAAATCTGAATTCTATTATGTTTTGTTTTACAATACATTCATTTCATAGTAGTAATCATGTCACATTATAAGGCGAACCTTCTGTAGTGTGGCAGTGAAAGGGTTAACGCGCGGCCAAGCACCACCATTCGCAGCAGCAGAACGTAACGCTTGTACAAAGCCACTTATTCTGAGATGATAATTAATGTATCTGGATAACCAATGCACGGATTTTGTCGAGGCATGTAGCGTTATTTCGGGAAAATTTATATCTATAGTCTGGTATATTTTTCGTCCACGAAAAATGGAGGCTGTAATAATTATTATTGCTCGAGAGTCTCTATGAATAATAATAATTAGAGCCTCCAAATGATCCCCCGTAGTGCTGTGTGTGTGAGTGTGTGCGTGTGCTGCTGTACTACCTAAATAAAATAAAAAATTAGGGGTTAGGGCATTGTAAAAACGCTAAAATAATAAAATAAAGGTCAAAAAAAAAAGCTGCGCGTGCGCGCGGGTATCATTTGCCAAGCTGTCGCACCCCCTGGCGTCAAGTTCAAACTCCGCCTATGCCAGCAGGGCTGAGTCGTCCGCAAACAGGAACAAGTTGCAGTCACAAGCTGACAACATGTCATTTGCATAAATTAGGAACAGTAGCGGTCCTAGTATGCTTCCTTGTGGAACACCACAGCTCACTGTGAGGGGGGGGGGATAGGGTACCGTTTACATCCACCATCTGTTCTCTCCCCTCAAGGTAGGATTGCATTTAGCTCACAAGCTAAAACCGATTGCTTTTAGCTTGTCAATCAGAATGGAGTGATTGACAGTGTCAAAGGCCTTTTGTAGGTCCAGCATGACCATGCCGCAGTATTTGCCCGCGTCCACCTCTTGTTTGATGTGGTCGTTCAAATAGAGAAGGCATGTGTCAGTGGAGTGGGATGTTCTGAAGCCAGATTGGAATTCGTAGATTAGATTTTTTTCCGCTAGGTACTTTTCGACCTGTTCGTAGACAGTTTTTTCCATGACTTTCGAGATGGAGGTGAGAATAGAAACAGGGCGGTAGTTGCCTGGGTATAATTTGCTGCCCTTTTTGTGCCGAGGGGTCACCCTCGCAATTTTGAAGTCCTTGGGGACGTGTCCCTGTTTTATGGAGAGGTTTATTATGTGTGTGATGACTGGGGTGATGGCGGCTGCTGAGTCTCTGAGGAATTTGGAGGGGATGTTGTCATGGCCAGTGGCCTTGTTAGGTTGGAGGGCGCTCAGTTTTTTGAGTACCTCATCTGTTGTTACCATTTCCAGCTTGAAGTCGTCCTTGTGGACCCCTAGGTTTTTGTAGTAAGCTACTATGTGTTCTACCCCATAATGCCCTGAGTGGGAGGGTAGTTTGTTTACCATGTTGAGGCTATGTTTGTGAAGAAAATGTTTAAGTAATTGGCTACATCCAGCTTGTCTGTGATGAGCGTGTTGTCCGTTTTTATGTTTATGTTTGAGAATCTGGTTTTAAGTTTTTTACTGCAGACCCGAAAGGGGCTAGGCTACTACCAGTCACCAGGTTGTGGATGCTGAGGGTAATCTACCAGTGCATTTACTTGACTGAAAATAAATAAAACAGCCATACTTTACAGCCCAACAGAATACTCCAAGAAAGAGATACATGTACCACAGCAAAACAAAAGCAAACCTATATCACCATACATCAGTGAGTGACCCCCAGCACGCCAGATCCCCCGTGCCGGGAGACCATCTCCAGCTGATCTCCTACTCTATCACTAATGGTAAACAGTAATGAAACCTTCTGCCTGGGGAACAAACAGCAACTGTTAACACCATCATTGGAACATGAAATATATAGATAGATAACACTAAAGAATTCTCATACCTTTGTCCCAGGACTTAATACCTGCCCTCACGCTGGTACACAGGAGTCCAACAAGTCTACAATAGAAAACAATGTTATACAGACAGACCCACCCAATATTTTTTTTATCCACTTTTTCTCCCATTTTCTATTTTTCTCCCATCCCAATTTCGTAGACCCACCCAATATTGATAGTTTTACAAAGATAGAATATTTAGCACACACACACACACACACACACACGCACGCAGGGTCCTAGGCTGGATTCCAATATTTTGTATTTTTCGCAAATTGTCGGTCCAATCCATAAATGATGCAGGTTGAGTTCCCTACAGGGCACCCTCAACCCTATAGGGAGCAGGCTGGGGCAAGTGATAAAATACAATTATTAAAATGCTTTCCTACCAATTGGCTATGGTTTATTCTATAGTTTAAACTTTAAGCATTCTTTGGAACACTTTGGATTGCCAAAACAATGTTATAATGGAGGGACCAAGTTGGCCAAAGAAGGGCCCTACTTTTGGCGGCGATACTGTTGTGCACAGTATGAATTTGTACTATCCTAAACTTCCACTAGATGTCAGTGTTTTCTAACAGTAGTCCAAGACATGTTTGGTCTAGGTCGGAAAGACACCTCCAATACAGTACGTCGCTGCTTCATCTCTATGCACGTGATTTTGAAATACCAATTGTAAATGTTGGTCTTCATACATAAACATTATTGCTTAAAACTTAACTATGCAAACTGAATAATTCAATAACGTTTTTGTTGAGAGGTTATTGGTCCCACAATTGTTCCAAATCATTTGCTCATTCATTCATTCCTTCATCACTCACTCTCTGACCTTAGACTTTAAACTAATAAAAAAAAATTAAAAAATAAACACACAGAGAATTCAAGTAGACGAAAAAGGGGCCATGGAACATTGCTTGCTTCTTCTACTGTTAATGAGAAAGAGTTGCAATGTCCCTTGAGGCAAAAACCCTCTCCTCCGCCCCTGTAATGAAATACAGAGCATCCCGTGGTAATCTGAATGTTTATGTAACAGGGCTACAAAGTAGTTTCTCCACAATGTAGCTTCTCACATTAAGCATTAAATGAGAAAGACCCTGCCACTGATGCAAACATTACTGAAGTGTGTGGATCAGCGATCTGATTCTTTCTTCTCCTTCTTGGTTTGGATCCAGTTTGGTTGTCAGGCCAACAGGGACGACTGCTTGAAAAATACCAAAGGCAGGAAAGGATCAGCTGTTTGGATGTGAGGCTTGTAACCAAACAATCTGTCCTACTGAGTTGTTGGCCATCTACAGTAGCAGGCCGCCAGGCCGGTGGTGCCAACATGGCTGCTGGGCGATGGTCAGATTGATGGTGGGTTGTATGGAATCCTGCTGTTGAAGGCACCCTGGCGTCGTGCTTGATGAGGCCTTGTTTGTGTTTCCCTACTAGGAGAGTGTGGCGAGCGCCTTGGCCCCTGCTGCCCTGCCTCATTTATAATTAATGGAGGGTAAGCAGCAGGCATGGACTCTCTATCTTTATCTCCCTGTCTCTCGCTCTAACACTCTATTTAGCTATTAGCTCAGTCAGTCCTTTTTTCTATTTTCTACCCAACATCTATGTCCTTCTTTCCTCTCAGACTTGCTGTGCCTCACCTTCCTCTCTACTGCATCCTGCCTCTCCTGCATCTCTTTTCGTCTTTTTCTCCATCGTTCTGTTGTTCTCTTTCATTTAGTCTTTCTCTGGCAAGGGATCAGGCTGAGCCCGCACCCAGGAGGCCTACTGGATCACTAGTTGTTCCACGGAGGTCGTCTCTATCTTGGCCTCCTACTGCAAAACAAACAGCAGGCCATATTATTCTCCACAGTGCAGGCCCATTGTGCCAGATATTCAATGCCAAACAAACTATACCAATTATCTGGAAAATAAGAAGACAGAAGGGCAGCTGTTAAGGTGATCCCATTATTTTTCAGGGGAATAATGATCACCTCTCTCCCTCTCTCTCTCTCTCTCTCTCTCTCTCTCTCTCTCTCTCTCTCTCTCTCTCTCTCTCCTTCACTCATGCATTTGGAATGGAGAGGCACCGGTGAAAAGGGGAGCTGTGCTGGATTTGACAACACTGCAGGGGCGTCCATTTGGTATGGCAAGGTATGGCACTCGCCATACCTTGGCAAATAAAAATGTAAAAAAAAAATAAATAAAAAAAAAAATACAATTTTTTACAATTTGTTATGTTGATTTAGAATTCGAATGTCAACATTATGAACGAAGCTTCGAACTATTCGGTACAGCCCTAGCATGTTTTGATATTGTCAATTATCTCACTTTTAGGTGACTTTTACTGTGACTAACTGAAATATGCCCAAAAAAAAGGAAAATGGACATAGGGACGTTTTTTTATCAAAGGGCAGCAGAGACAAGTGATACAGGGACACAGGTAAGGTCTGGCTTAGTGATTATAATAGTGCAGTTCAGCATTCAGTAACCCATACTTTTTGTGAATGTGTTTTTGATACTACATTCTGTTGAACACACACCTCAAAACCATACCTAAGGAAAATTGGCTCAATTGCAAGAAAAGTAATAGACAGTTATGATATTACATTCTGCATAATTCGTATGCAAAATATTGTGGTTCCCTGCTTTAGTCTGTTGACACATTTCTATACTAAAAATGCTTGTGTAGTCCTGTGTCATACCGAAATGTCATATAACTGAATTGTATAGAAACAACTCACCAAAAGTGACTATTGCACAACTGATTTGACAAAAAAAATCTACCAGGGGGGGGAAACCCCCCCTTCACCCCCCCCCCCCCCCCTCCTCGCCATACCTTGCCTTTTACTGAAAGGACGCCACTGCAACGCTGTTTACTCAGAGGCAGAAATGAAAGGAGATAAGAGATGGAGGCTTGAGAAGGATTCGGCAGAGCTGGGGGAGCGGGGATCATGAGCCACACAAATCAAGCTAAATCATTCCCCATTGACTTTTATTAGACAAGTCAAACAGAATACTGCTAATTAGAAGCCTGTAAATCTGAACTTTAGCATAAACACGTTTGGCTTAAATTAAAACTGTCTAAAACATTTGTATAAAATAACACTAATATACATATGTAACGGTTGTGACAACGTCACCTCAAACTTCGATGCCCCGAGGGAGTTTCGTGTGTGCAACAACACAGACCGCTATACCAAGAGGTGAATTCACTTCTTTGTACCGTGTCTATGCGTCTTTTTGAGGATGTGAGAGTGAGTTTAACCCATAGCACCGCTACTCACCCAAGCCCTTCGTGACTGCGCTTCACGATACCATCCGTTACACTCACCCTCCTTAAACTCACTCCACTCCACCCAAGGCATCCGGGTCAGTCGGCACCATTGTAACGGTTGTGACAACGTCACCTCAAACTTCAATGCCCAGAGGGAGTTTCGAACACGGGTCTCCCACGCCGCGTGCAACAACACAGACCGCTATACCAAGAGGTGAATTCACTTCTTTGTACCGTGTCTATGCGTCTTTTTGAGGATGTGAGAGTGAGTTTAACCCATAGCACCGCTACTCACCCCAGACCTTCGTGACTGCGCTTCACGATACCATCGCACCGCTACTCACCCCAGCCCTTCGTGACTGCGCTTCACAATACCATCCGTTACATATATATTATTATAATAATTATAAAGCATGAAGCATTTGTACATATGATCAAGTTGCATTCATATTGATGTAGCATTCTTCCACAATCATGTCTGCCCAAGCCCATCTCTCATCCAGCCTGCCACCCCCAAACAGCAAACATAACATGCATGCCTGTGTGTGCACTGACTGCACATACGCAAAACGGTGAGTTCAACCGTGTGTTAATGTAATCAAGTGGGCAAATTCATGAGAACCATGGTCCCCAGCATCCAGACTGTGACACACCATGAATTCCTCTACTGCTATCACAGCCATCTCTATGGCATCTGCATGGCAGTAGAGAGCCTGGAAAGAGACTGAGCTTATAGGGTCTAGGGCTAATTACAGGAGTAGCAGAGAAAGCCAGTCACAGTCACAGGAAATGTTATATCATTAGTGTGGAGGAGAGGAGGGAGAGAGGTTTAAGAGTTGTGTGTGTGTGTGAGAGATAGAGAGTTTCAAGTTTCTTTAATAGTTGTCATACAGAAATACAGAATACTTTTATACAAAATGCTTCTTACTGTTACGCTCCAGAGACTGTGCAAGACAAGATAAGTATGAAATAAAATAACATAGTATAGCATGTAAATTAGAAGTAAAAAAAATTTGGTCACAGTGTTCAGTATAGACATATGTACAATGTTCGATGCAGAATAGACGTAACTGAGTTACCATATAATATACAATATACTATGCAGTGTACTAATATACAATACTATATAGTGCAAGGCAGAAATGGGATGAGGTGCAATTTAGGTACAATTTACAGTAGGTGTACGAGTTGTAGTGCAAATCCTTTATCAATAAATATAAAGTGTGTTTGTGTGATCTAAAGTGTGGAGAGTGGGTGCTGCAGTGTGTTTGTTTAAAGTGAGTGTGTGCGTGTGGATGTGTGTGCTGTGTGCATTTGATGGTTGTTGCATAGTGTTTATTGTTCGTTTAGCAGCCTGATGGCCTGGGGATAGAAGCTTCTTCTGAGTCTTTCTGTGCTCGCCTTAAGACTCCGGTATCGCTTGCCTGACCGCAGCAGTTCAAAGAGGCAGTTGTTCGGGTGGCTGGAGTCCTTGATGATTCTCTTAGCCTTCCCCCTGCACCGCTTGTTGTAAATGTTCTGGAGGGTGGGAAGCCCCCCTCCAATTGTGCGTTCGGCTGAACGTGTCACTCTTTGTAGTCTGCTACGGTCTTGTGCAGTGCTATTCCCAAACCAGGAGGTGATGTTGCCAGTCAGGATGCTCTCTATTGTACATGAGTAGAAGTTCCTAAGGATCTAAGTTCTGACTGACTTGGAACTTCCTTAGGCGCCTGAGGAAGTAGAGGCGTTGTCATGCCTTCTTCACAACACTGTCAATGTGTGTGGTCCATGTCAAGTCCTCGGATATGTGGGCTCCGAGGTACTTGAAACTGTTCACTCTCTCAACCGGTGCCCCGTCGATGCTGAGGGGGCTGTAGTCCTTGACCCCCGACGTCCTGAAGTCCACAATCATCTCTTTTGTTTTGCTGACGTTCAGGGAGAGGCAGTTCTCCTGACACCACTGTGACAGATTCTCTACCTCTTCCAGGTAGGCCCTCTCGTCGTTGGCAGAGATCAGGCCCACCACTACTGTGTCATCAGCAAATTTGATGATTGTGTTGTTGTTCCGCTGTGCCACGCAGTCATGTGTGTACAGGGAGTAGAGGAGGGGGCTCAGAACACAGCCCTGGGGGGCCCCTAGGTTGAGCGTGATGGATGAGGAGGTGCAGTTGCCTGCTCTTACCACCTGGGGTCTGCCCGTCAGGAAGTCCAAGACCCACTGGCAGAGGTCATAGTTCAAGCCCAGGTCCCTGAGCTTGGCTATGAGTTTGGAGGGGAGGGGAGAGCGAGGCTATCTAACTATAAAAGGAGGAATCTCTGCATGCGTGATTGTGGTGCGCATATCTTGAGAACCGTTCGCCTGAATGCCTTCTACAACAGAACTGCGTTTCCGCGTTCGAGTGTTGCGCTCTGATTGGCCATGTCATGTGACATGTGCGCCAATCGTGGGACAGCAAGTTCTGCGCCTATTTCCACGTCAAACAGCCTGCAAACTACCTGGCGTTCTATCGCCATGCTCTAAGACAAACTCTAACCTTAACCAACTTCTAAAGAGTGCCTAAGCTTAACCGTCGGAATCAGGGCAGGCGTTCTATCGCCATGCTCTAAGACAAACTCTAACCTTAACCAACTTCGAAAGAGCGCCTAAGCTTAACCAGTGTAGAAACTTGCGGTCCCACGATTGGGCATACGCGTCACATGACCAGAAATGACCTGGCCAATCAGAGACGCGGAAACGCAGTTCTGTTTCATTAGGGGTGGCATCACTCATGCACTCCCTCGCGTACGTGCACGCGCACTGAATAAATTCCACAAATGTACCTTTAATACCAGTATTATACAGATATGTGCGTAACCCGTGCGTACAATCATTTCTAAGCAAAGTGTGGGACTTATCAATTTGAACGTGTGCTTGACTTTGTGCGTATATCTACGCTCAGCTCTGACCGAGCGTACCTGGCGCCCAGCGGTAGAATATGGATACTGCAGATGGACGGCATATGCTTTCATCAGTTTCATGCATTAGTTTCAACGCGGAAATAAGCTTTCGTTCATTAGTTTGACTGATGTGTTCTGTATGACCCCCATAATTCATTATAGTTAATTGTAAAATAGCGACAGTAGTGTAATTATGGTCAAAACCCTATAAATAGCATTTGTAATAATAGGTCTTTCTTTCTGAATGAATGCAGCATGTGTAGGGTGGATTATCCCTGCTTTATGGGAGTGGTTGTACACGGCCACCTGGTAGCGGGACGCAGCAGAACTGGGTCTAGCTGGATCCCCGACTTTAGGCCAGGAATGTCAAAGTGGGGGTCGAACAGCAGGAGCGGATGGGGCCTAGGATTCACTGACCTAGGGATGGTACTCTGGTCCTTCTGGCCCTCCAGGGCGATCAGCAGTAGCTCCCCACACACCCCCACTTCCCCAAATACTTCCTGCGCCCTCCCACACCTGATGACAGTAAGATGGATAATGTTTTCGCTCCCCAAAGCAGTACCCTTCCTTAATGACCTGTAGAGACCTTTAACCATGAACTAGAGACAGGGGTGGGGAAGGGTTAAATAATGATGAGCATTACCTGGACAGAAAATGGTTAAGACAACAGACTCAGTAACAGACACACACACAGTTCTCCCATTCAGTATTTGTTTAGTGGAGCATTTGGTTCTCAACACAACTACAACCATTGCATTGTTATCAAAAGGCACCATGAGCAAAGCTCTTCCCACTTACACCACCATGAGCAAAGCTCTTCCCGCTACACAACCCTGAGCAAAGTTCTTCCCGCTTACACAACCCTGAGCAAAGCTCTTCCCACTTACACAACCCTGAGCAAAGCTCTTCCCGCTTACACAACCCTGAGCAAAGCTCTTCCCGCTTACACAACCCTGAGCAAAGCTCTTCTCACACTAGGCTAGACACAGTAACAAGACCTTCCCTTTAAGGGTTTATATATACTGTTCCACTGCTCCATAGGTGGAGAGAGAGGGGAGGAAAAGGGGTTACTGAATGGGAATTTTATATAAGAACACACATATTATTACACTCAAAAGAAATTAACAGTGGGCCCACATTTAGCACATAAACTCCTATCTAAAGCCGGCTGTAATAGTTGGGGCGCCCCTTTTACACTGCTCTCCAGTGTGCATTCAAAGCACTGTTTATCTTCACCCTTATAGAGCTCACCCCACACAGTGTACTGTCTACCGAACACGTTTCAACACTCCGAGCAGTTATCCAAGATGGTGGGCCCAAACCCAGCACCGCTAGTCCGGGTGCTAAGATGGCCGACGGAGATCCCGCGATAACAGCCAGCGGGGCGGAGTGAATGCTGGGGCAGGTGCTGTGGGCCACGGCTTGAAGAGCAGCGTGCAGTGTAGTGGCGTCCTCTGCTGGGCTGAAGAGGGGAGCCGTCACGCGTGCTAAACTGTAGTGCTCGCCTAAACACAGCTAAACTGCGGGTCGTATTGCATCCTCCTACTATGACGCACAGCTACCGCAAGGTGACCAATGTCTATCACCTGGTCTTCGGCTCTCCTCGCCGGGTGAAGCCTTCACAGTGTCTCTGGCACACGAACCAAACGCTAAGCTACCGCAGATTTTTCTGGAATAACCCGTTTTGTAGCAGAGCCTATTCCTTTATCCGGCGCATTAATCAACCACTCCACTACCGCATGTATTTCTGGAATAACCCGTTTGGTAGCAGAGTATATTCGGCTCAAACAAGGGACTAAACACGTTTTGCAATTATGCCACATCAATGTGGAACGCCCTACCCACAGCTGTAAAGGAATGCGAATCACTCACTACCCACTTTCAAAACCACTCTCAAAGAGCACCTACGGGAGACTGCAATTCAAAACTGGCCCCTGTAAATGTCCAAACCCAACCCCCTCCAATGTACAGTCCCCCCCCCACCTCCAATGTAGTGCCCCCCCCCTCCCTCCAATGTAGTTTCTTCCCCCTCAAATGTATATACTCTCGTTTTCGACTCTTTTTGTACTCATAATGTATGTCATAAATGTCTAAATGTAACAGTACTGTCTACCTGTATGTCATATTCCAGGATTCTGTGGGTCCAGGTGAATCCGTCCACTTAAGCCATGTCCATTTGTGTGGCACTTGGCCAGATGGTGGTGCTCTAACAACGAACCTTACATATATCTCGAGAATCGTTCATCCGATGGCGCTATAACAATTTTTAATGTCAGGGACGGGGTTTACAGATCTGCTGATCTGTAGGCCAGTGGATTGGAAACCTGCAGTTCCCTGGGCTGTGCCCCAGTTTTAGAAACAATGCAGTAGGCTGTTTCCATATGCTAATAAATGCTAACATTTCCAGCTCTGATTATCAAAAACATCTAATCACTTGGGCAAATACTTTTGGACTGAAATTACTCCCAGTTTGCGACATATAGGCATATTGAGAATGTGGACCATCCCTTAAAAAACGACAACATGCAAGTGGTTACAAAATCCTGTTGTGGACATTGCAGACTCTTTGGTTTTAAACAATGATGGAACAATACGATTAAGAAAATGCCTTTATTTTTTTTTACAACTTTAAAAAGCACATTTTAAAGCACAACAATTTACTCTTTTATATAAACACCTCTCTTCCTCTGCATACAAAATGGTAGCATGTGCACATTGTGCTTGGATTGCAAAGTCTGTACAACCACTCTGGGTCTCTCATGGGCTCGGAACCCCAGTATACTCTGGGTCTCTCCTGGGCTCAGGACACCAGTAGACTCTGGACTGGGTCTCTCCTGGGCTCAGGCCACCAGTAAACTCTGGGTCTCTCCTGGGCTCAGGAGTCAGGACCCCAGTAGACTCTGGGTCTCTCCTGGGCTCAGGAGTCAGGACCCCAGTAGACTCCGGGTCTCTCCTGACCCCAGTAGACTCTGGGTCTCTCCTGGGCTCAGGAGTCAGGACCCCAGTAGACTCCGGGTCTCTCCTGACCCCAGTAGACTCTGGGTCTCTCCTGGGCTCGGGACCCCAGTAAACATTTTATTGCATAAGTCACATGTGGACCCAGTGGCCACATGTTCAATCTTTACAGGATAGTGGGAAACAAATCATGTTGAAATGAAGAAACATAAAACAATCTTATAATATTATTTCCATTACACAGTGAACAACAATAGCAGCTTTCTAAAGGAAGGCGTTGCATTGTCCTGAAGAATAAAAAATAAATTCTAATCAAATCATATACAGTACTTACTAAAATCATGTGACAATATACTGCAGTTGTGCTTCAGTCTAACAAAACATCTTACTCCTATGCGAATAATTCCATGAAAAAATTAAAATTAAATGATAAAGGAGAACAACCTTTCAATGAGGATTTGCATGTTAGCCATGTTTCCCTTTGAAATGGAAGCCTATGTGACGCTAATAGCTAGTTGCACACGTCCCCTTTTAGAGAGCTCAGTTTACATAGTTTGTATTTTACTAAACTCTATTCTATATAACCTACATTTCACAAACTAGCATTTCCCCCCCCAAAAGGCAGCAAAGTCCACTCCCATGAGTCTGTAAGAGAGGGAAGGCTCGCATACATACTGTACGATTACCCATCGATTTCTCTTGATGACATTTAGAAAACAGACTTGACAAACATGTAATGGAAATCAATTTGCAGACAACTACAAAACGAACAAACAAAGAAAAAACACCTTCAACAATGGTGCCGACTTGAATCAAAATACTTTGGTATGAAAATGAAGCTCTTATTACACACACACAGGCCCTATCGGTAACGGTCCAATTTCCCTTTTAACTACAACACAACACCAGTCCTTAGGGCCGTCAAAATAGTATGAAATATGCATAGAAGTATTCATGAGAGGGAAATACCACCAGGAAATGATCCAGCAAAAACAAGGATGTTAGTGGGCTCATCACAATGCAGACTAGTCCCTTTTCTCTGATGATGACGAGTTCAAACAGTTTTACAGAATGTAATACCTCCCGAGGTTCAGCACTCTAAGCCTGGCTTATGTACAACAGCTTTTAGTGCAAAATGCAATAAACTGAAGTTCACAGAGGAAGCAGCGATTACCGGTGCGGAGTTATAACTTATAACCAAATGCACCTCAACTGTCTTCAGTTCCCAGATACATTTTTGATATAGTGACATGAATCCTTTTCCTTCTTTATATCAATCTTTCTAGCTCACTTTATGCTCTAAAACAGGGGGGGGGGGGTGAAGGCAGAGGCCAAAGCATAATTATGAAAATGGACCCAAGAAAAATCAACACTCAACAGTAAAAAAATTTAAATAAATGATTTGCAAGTAGGTGTGCAGAAGCCTCCTTCTCTGCGTTGTTTTGTTTGTGAGTCTACTGGCACTGAATGCTGACTCATCCCTGGCTGAATACAGCGCAGGCTCTCGCAACCTATTAGCAGTGTGAATTGAAGGGGTCTCGGCAACCCCTCTCCTCCCTAGCTCACCTGCCAATAGGCCAGAGCGCAAATTAAACGGGCTGCGCCCACGCATGCACAGCAGATGCAGTAGTGTCTGATAGGCTGGACTGGCAGTCTTGTCATTAGCTTGCTGGCCTGACTGTGTTATGTGTGTGTGTGCCGGGAATTTGAGAGAGGCGTTCAAAATGCAATGTTGCCAGCGATGTTCTTGTCAAGAATGTAAAGATGTTAACATGGTGTTCTGAGACTAGGCTCTGCCCACAGATCAGCCCGGTCTTATGCACAACACACAAGCATTACAAACAAACCTAGACACAGGGACATTTATTAGACCAAAACTTTGTGTGATTTCAATGAGCCATATTCAAGAGCCTTAGCTTGTCTGCAATATAATATATTAATTTTTTTTATCAATTTTTTTTTAACATGAACATGAGAATCCCAAATATCTGGATTTCTGCAGATTTTAGTCCTACTATTTATGGGAAAACCAGGGTTTGATAGCGACAAAATAAGCAAGTGCATGATCACTCTTGTACAGACTTTTGAGCCCTTTAGCGAATCTATAATCTCACAAATTCTTGCTACTTTAAAAGGTGCTATAGATAACATTCAGCCACTAGATGTCGCACTAGAGCACCAGCATGTTATCCAGTTGGGTGCATTCCATGTGGGGAAGTAGGGAGGGGATACATGTACATGTAAACATTTTAAATTATAAATTAAACAATATTCTTTTTGGGGGGGGGGGGGGGATCTGTAAACCTACAGATTCATACTAGATGGTATCAGCATCCTTATCAACCTGTTTTCATTTCCAATCATTTATTTGTATCTTAATATCATAGTTGGCTATTCATTCTAGTGAGTTAAGTGGCTGGTGCAGATATCATCCTAATCCAGGACCTTGCCTCCTCTCATACTCGTGAATTGGTCAGCCACGTCTGTGAGGAGGACTCAACTCCTAACTTTGGGATTCAGCTGCACTGCCGCGTTCAAGACGAGGCAGCCACTGAGCCCTCTTCTCCAGCACAACTGGAGCGCTACAGCGTGGCAGCTTAGCCGTCTCATGCTAGTGTCCTCCATTACTGGAGAGATGATGGGCGCCTACCCCCGGGAACTATAATAGGATCACGTGTGTTGCGGCCAGGCATTAGGAAGAAGGGCAGGCCTTGACCAGATTAAGACCCCGGCCACGCGCCTGCACAGCAGTCCATCTAGACACACAATGAGATTGTGGTCAGGTGCTTAGGAGAGCAATGGGGCAATGAGGTCGGCACTCCAGAAGAATGTTTGCGGGGGGAGGGGGAGTAGGAATAACCACTGTAAGAGTGGTTACACAGTCATCTGTAAGACACGGTTTCAGTTGAGCTTGAGAGGTTGCAGTATTGAGCGAAGATTCAGCCTTGTCCTTAAAATAAAATTAAAGGTTTCTGTCAATGAAAAATGTAATATAGACATAACCCAATATTTTTCTGTTGCAGAGACAACATGATGGGATGATTATTGGTCTGCATGTTAAGAGAGGAGCTACAGTGGCACAACGCTTCAGATAACATAAGGAAGATGTTAGTAGTGGATCATTCTCCAAAACCTCTGGAAAAACCTGTGACAATTCAATTTCACAAGAGCAAGAGTTAGCACTTAGTAGGTTCCAAAATAACATCTGAAATCAAGTTTGGGACTTTTTAGGGGAAAAAACTGGTGTAGAGGAAAACCTAAATAAAATCCGAAATCATCAATGTTTTACAAACATTTAATCAGTCATAAATGTTTATAAACATCTAATCAGTCATACATGTTTATAAACATATAATCAGTCATAAATGTTTAATCAGTCATAACCATGAAACATTTGATTAATAATATTTTCTAATAATAAGTCTCTTCTCAATCATTTACTTCATACTCTTATTTACAGTAGTGTTTTTCAATAAGCTATGCAAAACTGAAATGGTAAAAAAAATACAATTGGAGAGAATTGCACTCAGAATCTTGAAAACAGGCGACACAATTAAAACCCACTGGTGGACCGTTTATCTCTAGCAACAAAATTGTTTTGAGACCCCAGAAGATGCACACACACACACTCCCTGAAGCTAGGCTTGTAGATAATTACAAACACTAGCTCAGAAAAAAACACCAGAGCTGCAATTTCCGTTGCAGAAAATATAAAACTTGGGATTGCAACAGAGCTCAAACCTTTAGTATTGAGGACTGCAATTAACTGAAGACACCCTTCGATTTCTCTTTCATATAAAAACTGGGACACATACAGACGGACACAAAACTTGTGAGCATCCTTTATACATTCACACACGCTCACACGGGGGCCCAAACATTTTCCTTTCCAGAATTCCACACCTTTCCCAGACCGAAGATTTCTTTACTGGATTTTAAAAGGAAAATTCCACTCTGGGAAAATGAGCCCCCAGCCAGCTCTGTAAATAGCGTCAGGCCAGAGATATAGCCTTAAACTACTGTACATGCTCCATATTCCTGCTTTATAAAGGACTACACTCCGTTACCTGGCGAGAGAGAGAAAGAGTGGGACACCAATCGACAGACAATCAATCAAGGTATCAGGAAACCCCACTGTTAAAAATTTAGTGATGATAGAGCCACGTGTCACTATGACACATAGCTTTACCAAATTAGCACCTTCCACCATCAAAATGACTTGAGCGGAGATGGCTTTGGCCACATGGAGAGAATGAATCAATTATGCCTCAATCTGGTAAATCACTTTAATGCTGCTTTACAGTGGAATTTCCCTTTAAGGTTTTGGTCAGTGTTCAGTTTGCTGTATGCTGATAATTTGTGGGTCAGATGACTGTTAACAAGGCCATGACAGCAGATCTAAGGCTACAGAAAACATCTTCAGGACTTCACTGCCCACAATTTCCAAACTTTTTTGTGCAAGTCCAAAACGTTTTGTACATTTTCCTTTTTTTTTTTTACATTTCCAGCCCTGCCTAGGAACCCTGTACACACACACACACACACACACACACACACACACACACACACACACACACACACACACACACACACACACACACACACACACACACACACACACACACACACACACACACACACACACACACACACACACACACACACACACACACACACACACACACACACACACACACACACACACACACACACACACACACACACACACACACACACACCTCTGCCATTCAGCCATCCAGATCTCAAATATATATAGGTGTAGGGTCCCTCCTAGTTGTGCTTGGCACGGCCCCCTTTCAGGTAGCTCTTCCACCGCTTGACCACATCCCTGAAGATGGGTGCATTGTCTATGGACGCCAGCAGCTGCAGCTGGTTGATGTGTGTGGTGTGATAGTCCCAGCGCGCCAGGTTGGGCGACGTGCCGAGCATGAAGTGGCGCAGGTCATAGATGCTCCCCGAGCCTGTGTCGTAGAGCGGAAGCATGGCCTTGAGCGACTCCATGCCGCGGCTGAACAGCTGTCCGGCGTCCCTGCCCTGCTTCTCCCTGGCCGTCTCTGCCAGGTCGTAGAGTCCCAGCAGGGAGTAGATGAAGCCGTTGAGGACAAACGAGCTGGGGGAGGTGGGGTACTCCTCGTACCAATCGTACTTGTTCATGAAAAGGGCTCTGACCCCATGCTGCTCCGAAGGCATCTTGTAGGGTCCTGTGGCCTTGAGAGCAGCGTTGAGGTAAGCCTGGTCTTTGGTGAGGAGGTAGGCCCTCACCAGAGTGGACATGGCCTGGCCCTGGGCCATGGCCGAGTACCAGCCGGGCTCCAGTGGACGGAAGCCCTCGCCCAGCTTCCGGGTCACCATGATGGGCCAGCCGCCGCGCTCGTCCTGGTTGCGGATCAGCCAGTCGCTGGCGGCGAAGAAGGCGGCCATGTGGGCAGTGGTGGAGATGGTGACGTTGTCGACAAAGCCACGCCCCCGGAGGACCAGACGCACCACTCGCTTCGGCATGATCTGGGGATGACACAGGAGACCAGGGTTATGTTGTAGGGACGACACCAGAGACCAGGGTTATGTTGTAGGGACGACACCAGAGACCAGGGTTATGTTGTAGGGACGACACCAGAGACCAGGGTTATGTTGTAGGGACGACACCAGAGACCAGGGTTATGTTGTAGGGACGACACCAGAGACCAGGGTTATGTTGTAGGGACGACACCAGAGTTATGTTGTAGGGACGACACCAGAGACCAGGGTTATGTTGTAGGGACGACACCAGAGACCAGGGTTATGTTGTAGGGACGACACAAGAGACCAGGGTTATGTTGTAGGGACGACACCAGAGACCAGGGTTATGTTGTAGGGACGACACCAGAGACCAGGGTTATGTTGTAGGGACGACACCAGAGATCAGGGTTATGTTGTAGGGACGACACCAGAGATCAGGGTTATGTTGTAGGGACGACACCAGAGACCAGGGTTATGTTGTAGCTTGTAGACAATTTGGAGTCAGCTGGTTCAAACTTTACACATCTTTACACACATTACTTTTTGGAGTTGGTACATTGGCAATGAGTTAGTGTTCAACTTCATGGGCTCATAGACATTTAGCTTGAGCTATACCATCCACCTGAGTTTAAATGTAGGGCTTTACAGCTCTGAATATGACCATGTACAGATATCCCAGTAAAATCACCTAGTCCGTCATAGTGTCCCTGGCCCTAGTGTCCTAAGAATTGTTCCACTATTCACAGTCTATGGAGCAACTCAGGGTTTTGTCTCTTGATATTCACAAATTAAAACTGAGCGGTAGAAATACCATGTGAATTTACTGTTCTACTGTTACCTTGCATTCACCTCTTTTTATTGTACTGTAGTTGTGCTGTACGATGACAATACATTTTAATCTAATGGCATTTTAGAGTGGATTTGTTACATTAAGCTGTGGGGTAAAATAAATAAAAAGGCTGTACAATGATTTACTAGTTTCCATCTATAATCAAGTCTTATTGTGCATGTTTGAGATCTAAACACAACATAGGACATCAGAAAAAGAAAGTCACTTTATTTCAAGCTAAATAATGTATCCCACCCTTAACCATGAACACTTAAAACTGTGGTTTTCAACAGAATGAGAACAGATGTGGCTTTTGCTCAAATGTTAAGAAAATGAAAGGGGACCTCCTTTTATTACATTACTACATATTTTCAACAACTTTATACGACATCCTTGAATCTATGGATTTTTTTGCAAAGAAACTACTAATAAATAATAAATCTAATTTGTATTATTTTCCAGCATTCTTTTCATCCCTTGTATTGAACATGTTTTTCCTTTTGGTGGGTGTAGCAACACACCACATTTGAAATGAATTATCTCCTTCCCTGCCTGGCTACCCCACACCTAAGAGTAAAGAAAACCTTTACAAACTGGACATTACATTAGGTAAGCAGCGTTCCTGGCTCAGAAAACACAGCCAACTGATCAATCAAAGCCAATTGTTTCCCTAAAACAACAGTGTCTGGGGTAGCTACTATGGATTCACCCTGTCCACCGCCGCAGATCCAGGGGGTCAAAGTTTAAGTTTAAGTTGATTTGGATCCCCATTAGCCACAGCAGTGCTGTGGCTATTCTTCCTGGGGTCCATAACATGTAAAACACAGTTACAGACTCTCAAACATTCACATGGCATACAGACAATTAAAACAATACATACTCCTAATCAAATTCATAATACAATACAACAATACCTACTAATAATCAATTCACAATACAATACAGCATAATATACAATTTAGCTTTTTCATACATTATCTATGTTCATATCAACCAATTATACAATCTTCTAATAATATATCCATATCAGACACATACATTTTCATTTACATATATCCCTATCTCCTTATCAGACACATACATTTTCATTTACGTACATCTATTAGGGAATGTCAATTTCTTTGGTTGAAAATGTTGTTTTATCAAGATTCTGAAACAACATTTACTATTCTCCTGCGTTACATGTCTGGGAAGTAGGGGTGTAAAGGTACACGTATCCGTGCCGAACCGTTTCAGTGTGTACCGTACCGTACCGAACAGCTGTGTACAGAACGAATACAACGGTATGTTAACCACTAACGACCGCCCACCGGGGGCTGTTCTTTTCACAATTTAATATAATTATATATATTTTTTTACAAGTCGATTATTAATTTCAATATAGAATATTCGTTGACAGCCCTACAAGTACAATTAGTTACTGCACACTACATCACCCCCGAGTGGAACAGCCAAACTTTCCCCCACTGTACCGAAAACCCGTACCGAACCTTGACGTAAAAACCAAGGTACGTACCGAACAATGGGTTTTTGTGTACCGTTACACCCCTACTGGGAAGAGAGTTCCCTTCCTGCATACCACGGAACATGTACATTGTACCTCATTTTTACATGCTACTTTATTTTATTTCATACTTATCTTGTCTATCACAGTCTCTGGAGCGTTAACAGTAAGAAGCATTTTGTATAAAAGTATTCTGTACTTCTGTATGACAACTATTAAAGAAACTTGAAACTTGAACATGACAGTTCACTTCATTGCATTTGACCTCACTTTTGGAAGTGTAAAACCTTGTGCAGAAGCATGTCTGGTGGAATGGTTGTGTCTGTCAAGACTTACACATACACAGAATCAGCTGTTAACACACATTATTAGTTTTATTGGACCTCAGCGCAGCCTTTGACACAGTTGATCATTGTGGTTATGGTGCGTAGGCTCAATGATGTGTTTGGGATCTCTGGGTCGGCACTGAGATGGTTCTCATCTTAGATGAGAAAACTGAGCGCCCTCCAACCCAACAAGGCCACTGGCCATGACAACATCCCCTCCAAATTCCTCAGAGACTCAGCAGCCGCCATCACCCCAGTCATCACACACATAATAAACCTCTCCATAAAACAGGGACATGTCCCCAAAGACTTCAAAATTGCGAGTGACCCCCCCCCCATCACAAATAAGGCAGCAAATTAGAACCAGGCAGTCTACCGCCCTGTTTCTATTCTTACCTCCATCTCGAAAGTCATGGAAAAAAGAGTCTACGAACAGGTCGAAAAGTACCTTGCAGAAAAAAAATCTAATCTATGAATTCCAATCTGGCTTCAGAACATCCCACTCCACTGACACATGCCTTCTCTATTTGAACGACCACATCAAACAAGAGGTGGACGTGGGCAAATACTGCGGCATGGTCATGCTGGACCTACAAAAGGCCTTCGACACTGTCAATCACTCCATTCTGATTGACAAGCTAAAAGCAATTGGTTTTGATAGTTTATCAGTGAGCTGGATGCAATCCTACCTGGAGGGGAGAGAACAGATGGTAGAGGTAAATGGTACTCTATCCCCCCCCCCCCTCCCAGTGAGCTGTGGTGTTCCACAAGGAAGCATACTAGGACCGTTACTGTTCCTAATTTATGCAAATTGCATGTCATCAGCTTGTGACTGCAACTTGTTCCTGTTCGCGGACGACTCAGCCCTGCTGGTCTCTGACAAGAACAAGTTACAGGTTGAAAAAACCCTCAGCTCAGAATCTGCACCTGGCTCGGTGATAACAAACTATCATAACACCTGGGTAAAACAGAGTCCATTCTCCTCGTATCAAATAACAAACCAACGGCTTCTCTGTTACAGTGGGTGACAATAGTCACAAGGAAAGATGAAATGACATACCTGGGTTCCATCCTAGAGGCAAATCTTTCCTGTGACAAAATGGCATCCAATGCAATAAAAAAAGTCAACCAACGAACAAGATTCTTGTACTGGATCTCCTCTCTGGTAAACAAGAATACTCTGAAGACTCTAACAGGAGCACTCATTCAAGGTGAAGGAATCTATGTTTTTCAATGTGTATATAATGTATTGGTGGGTGACAGCATCTACTCAGACGGATCTATAGATCTTAAAAGTAGCCGGCAGTCAGTGTGTGTTGCAGCAGACTAACAGCAGCAGATGAGGATTCGAGCTGTGCTGTTTAACATCAACAGCAAGGTTACTCGATCTGGAGAAAGTGCATTATCAAGCCACAGCGTTTGTTATGGGGTAAGAGGGGCGGTAATGTCAACATCGCCGTTGCTATAGTGATTTGGGTCAAAGAGCCGCTGTCACGTAGTAACGATGAGAGGGGGCGGGGCCCGTTGCCATGGTAAGAATGTTATAAGGTGTGAGTTCCTTCCGGGGTAAGTTAGACTGAGATACGAAGCACAGATGAGCGGACGCGTTGATCAGAGACTTTGAAACGCGGGGAGGAAGGGAATATGCCATGTCATCGCTAGCTTCGGCTAACAGGGAATGGTGGTTGGCCACGACGAGGCCCAGGACCATTGGACTGTCGTGACAGAAGAGACGGTGGAGAAGAATGAATTAAGACTGTTCAAGGACAATACAGAATGGTTTACATAGGGTACAGAGGCTATGTTTATATGAGAATAAACATGAGGATCTAAGGAAAGAGATCATATTGCAGTGTCGTTTCTTATGACTAACGGATGTACTAACAGGCGTTGATACAAACAACGCAGAACAGGGAGAGTCACGAAGGAGATGACGAGATGAGATTGGTTGGTTGATTACCGAAGAATCCAACAAAGGGTACTACGACTATGCTTGCACCTCATGGTACCAAAGCACCTCAAAGGCACTAAAAACAAAACAAACTGGTCAGACTACTGCTTGACCTTACTCCTAAAACCCACCTCATCCCTGCCCATTTTGACAACCTAGGATGGCTTAGAGTAGACGACAGAGTACAACAACTTGCAATGGGCCTGGTCTACAAGATACAGTACACTACACCACTAAGGTACCCATGTACATGTCGAAATACTTCCCAAAGGTCAGTGAATACCACGATCACAACACCAGAGGGAGTTCCACAAATCATGTTCAACCCAGATTCGGCACAAACAAGGGTCTAAACACGTTTAGCAATTATGCCACATCAATGTGGAACTCCCTACCCACAGCCATAAAAAAAATTGAATCCCTACCCACCTTCAAAACCGCTCTCAAAGAGCACCTACGGGAGGCTGCAATTCGAAACTGGCCCCCGTAAATGACCAAACCCGCCCTCCCACCCACCCGCCCACAAATGTAACAGTACTGTATGTCAGGTATTGTCATAAATGTCATGATATATATCTGTATATCTGTATGGCCCCCGTAAATGTTCAAACCCCCCCTCCCACCCACTCCTAATGTACAGTTTCATCCCCCTCGAATGTACAGTATAACTGTATGTCAGAATCTCTGTTTAACAGTACTGTATAACTGTATGTCATGCATGTCAGAAATGTCATGATATATATCTGTATGTTGCGTATGTCTTTAACACATTGGCCGCCATGCATTGTACCCATCTTTGGGCCCAGTCTGCCAGCGCTGTAAGCCTATGGAGATGTTTACCTTCTTTGCAGGGCTATAACTTTTTCAATATTATAGCTACCGGTATATCGACATTACTATGAATGAATGAATGAAAAGTTTATTTTTGAACATGTTATTCTCCATATTTCTCCAAACAACTCACGGTATCTTGTTCCGTCAAACCAAACAATCATAACAACAAATTAAAAAACATTAAAAAAAAACATTAAAAAAAGAAAAAAAAGGAATTATAAACAAAAGGTCAAGAGCAATGTGTTTGGTTAGCAGACATGTCCAAAAAAGGAGTAGAGGGAAGCTAAGCTTATTGATCCCTACCCCCTTACATTTATATTTGTTCTTCCGTTAATTTGACTAGATATAACATAATTTAGTATATTACAATATAGAATATACTTTTACTTATATTAAACGATTAAAAGAAAAAACTTGATTCACTTGACAGCAGTGAATATAGTACAGCACTACATACACAATATAACATAACTTTGTTTATCCTCAATACTCATTTCTGTATTTCTCTAATGTGTATTTTTTTAGCTGCTTTTTAAATTGTGCCACATGTTTACTCAGTTTGATGTATTCGGGTAAATTATTCCACAACTTCACTCCACACATCTATGGCCCATTCAACATCAGGTATCTATTGTTCCGGATGTGGGAACGTTATATTTTTTCATTCATACATTGTCGTGTTAATACCGTTGTGAATATAAGTATGTTTTTAGAGTTTTCTGCAGTAATTCCTAAAACGCGAGTTATAGGCCCCGACGCATATGATAGATTATCGATTGGCGTTTCTTTCCTATACACGCTATATAAAAAATTCAAATGTATATGATCGGTATACATTATGCTTCATCATGCGTGAAGGAAAGGGGGGGGGGGGGGGGTCACTTATAATTCCTTGATCTTCAGTAACAGCTTTAATTAAATGGGTTGATACGTTGATCAGACTGATTGCAAACAAAGAAATGGACAATCGAGCTGAAAATAACGTTAGATTCCTCTTACCGTTCGCCGATGAGACTGGAGGAAAAATATTCCAATTATTTGACGTCGATCTGCTAGATCCATTTCCCGTTTGTATGACGCAATAAACGCCGAAATCATATTGATTATTGCGTTTCGAAAAGTGATCCCAATGCACTCAAGTGTGTATCTAGACCAAGGGTGGGCAATTATTTTTCCCGGGGGGCCGAATGAGCAACTGAAAATATGTTGGAGGGCCGGGCCAAAATTCCAAACTCAATTATGCATAATATACATTTTATTTCTATATAAAAAGCAGTAAATGGCATTGTTTTGACCCCTGGTAAGAGTGTATGTTATTATTTGGCAATTAAAAGGTGGGGTTAGCTTTCAAAAATATAATTTATTCAAATAGAATCTATTTGATTCTATGAAACTCGTATTAAATGATGAACAAAATGTGAAACATTAATAACAAAGGGCATGTATGAAAAAGTGCTATACAAATATTATTATTTTGAGTTTCATATACTATTGATTGAGTTTCATATACTATTGAAACAAGGATTTTCTTAGCTTTCTAAAGACATCACATCATCTTATAGCAAAAATAAACAAGACATGAAGTGTCCCAGTAGCCTTTTTTACTCTACATGCCTATATTAAACATTTAATGTTTTCAGAACTGTGCAAAAAAAAGAAAAAAAAAATATCAAGTGTCCCATTTCACTTGTTATATTTCCACATTTTAGTGTTCTTCAGCTCTCTTTTTTTTTTTTCATTCAGTGTGATAAATCCAGTCTCTGTTGAGCTTTAACAAGTCCATCAAAGTCAGGTTGCATGTCTGAGGTGGAGATGCGAAGCACAGCTGCCAGATGTTCATCAGTGAGAGAGGATCTGTACCTGGACTTGGTAAACGTCATGACTGAGAATGTCTGTTCAGATATAGGTGGATCCAAAGAGAACCAACATCTTCTGAGCATGTCTCCTCATGTTTGGAAAGTTCTCCTCCTTGAGAGCAGAGTAGAACTCTAGCAATGATGCTGACTTAAAGTGCTCTTTCAGTAGTGAATCAGACTGCAGGTCAATGAGTTCAAGCTGAACATCAGTGGGTGCACTATCAACACTGCAGGTAAAGGGAGATGAAACCAGCTGCATTTCATCCTCAACCTTTTTGAAATCTTGAAAACGCCTTGAAAATTCATCATGCAGTGCTCCCAACATGGATGAGTACCTGTGCCGGTGATCAGCTGATGGTTTGACTTCTTTCAGGGTTTTCATGTGTTTGAGATTGTTGCTGCCTAGTTGCCTTGAAATTAATTGCAACTTTGTCATGAAGGCTTTCACATGGCTATGCATTTCATGAGCAAAATGCCCTTGCCCTGCAGTTGTGTGTTCAGTAGGGATGGGTACCGTTCACATTTGAACCGATACGGTACCGGTACCTGTGAATCGATACCGGTACCCAACGGTACCTTTTTTCTGTACTTTAGTCTCTAAAAATGTAATCTACCTACCTCAGTTGTGAAAAAAGAAATCCAAACTTCAAATAACCACACTTTCGACCGTTTTCGGCTTGCCCCGACTGCTTTGTTGTTGAATCAAGTCAAATCCTAGGTAAGCGTATATTGTGCGTGTGAACGTTGACATGAAAAAAAAAAAAAAAAATTATCATCCTGTAATCTTTCGCGGGCCGGTCAGAATCATCCCGCGGGCCGTATCCGGCCCGCGGGCCGTACAATGCCCAGGTCTGATCTAGACCCACGTTACAATATATCTCTGGCGGAGGAATTTCCTTGATGCACAGAGCGCCACTTCCGGTTTGGCGTGGAGTATAACTCGCCCGAAATCCACCAGGGGCGGTATTGAGGCGTTGCAATATCAGACCAGGGTCCAGCTGCGTCCCGGAGGGAGGCTGGATGAATTATGAATGCCATGGCGAAAAAATGAAATATTGATCCCAAAAACGAGTTCCCTCGTTGTTCGCGCACAAAGTGTTAATGTCATTATGAATTGAAAATGGGGGACCCTGACAAGACGAAAGTCTTTCTCTGGTCTGCATCCCCTTAACAATTGTGTGTACTGTATTGTACCCATTCTGCAATCTGTTAATAAAGTTTTCAATCAATCAATCAATCAATCAATCAATCAATCAATCACCTAGCTGATAGAAGCTTTTCTGTGTCAGTGGGTCAGTTTATGTCCGACTCTACCCCACTGTCCTGTGGGGTTCCGCAGGGTTCTGTGCTAGGGCCAATGTTTTCCCTATATACGTTTCCCCTAAGCCAGATTATTAAATGTTTTAATGGAATATTTTATAAATTTTATGCGGATGTTCTTTTAAGCCCAGTGAGTGTAATCATTTTGTTATTTGTTATAATTGTTTTATGTGTAGTGCGTTCATCTCTATGTAACTGTTGCTATGTTTTACTTCTGTGAAGCACTGTGATTTTATCGGTGAAAGGTGCTATACAAATTAAGTTTACTTTACCTTAAAAAATACAAAATCACACAGTGCCTACAGTACATACACACTGTCACCAGTCAGCACACACGCATGGTAGTGATGTGTTACTACTTGTGAACTCTTGGACCAAAGTTTACAAATATGTTTAATCCTATAATAGCAGGCCTGTGAAGTTTGATGATATTCTCACAAAACTCACATTCAGTACTCATGATATTTGAAATGTGTTGTTACTTTGAGATATCCTATTATTGTTATCTATGTGAAAGTGAGAAGAGTTGTGGTTCGGTGAGCAGGCATCTGACATGTTAGCATGTTAGCACTAGCTAACTGCTTTATCTTGTAATGGCAGTGTTTGCATATGGCATGCGTTTTGTCCGTTGACCATTCTTTTCTCAGAAATCCAAATTACTTCCACACTGCCGATTTATTACTGTACTGTAAATATCCTCATTGTTTTTTTTCTTGGCTGCTTGCCATTGTCTGCCTGGTGCCGCTAGCCAGTAGCTAGCACTGTTTGAATGTTTAGGAAGGAGGTGCACTTGGATGGAAATGGTGACACAGACGTGCCCATGGGGATTTCTAAATCAAGGCTCATCGTAAAGGTGACGATATGGATCGATGTCATTGGATCGTTGATCATTGTATCGATATATTGATCCAGACCCATGAATGGTTATACCCCTACCAGCATCACAAGACATGCCCTCCTTTGGAATCCACAAGGGAAAAGAACGAGAGGCAGACCAAGAAACACCTGGTGCCGTGACGTGGAGGCAGACGTGGGGACAGCTGGAGAAACTGGCCCAGGACCAGTCTTTGTTGGCAGCCCAAGCGGGGCTCCAGGCAGTAAGTAATTCAAGTAAAACATTTATAAAATAAATACAATTAATTGAGATTCTAAAATGAACAGATTTATCACCAAACCTTTTCCATCAAATGTGTTGGGTTTGAGTCCAGCAGCTCACTGTGTTTGTTAGCCTTCTTCTATGATAACAAAGCTTTGTGTGACATTTTCAAGCAATCAATACTTTTGTATATCTTGGAATTGTATGGTTCTTCCTCCAGCGTGTCTGGAGGACAAAAGACAAAAGGTTAATAACAACTGATGCAAACCAACCTTGGTGGCCTTGACAGCCTTGGTGTTGGACAGTCCCACACCCTTCCTGAGGTCGGTGAGAAGGTCACGGGTCAGCGTGCTCCAGATGGCGCGCGGCCCAATGCCATACGTGATGTCGCGGTCCTTGAAGGCGATGAGCTGCGAGCTGGTGACGTAGTGGATGACAAATGGCGCGCCCTTCTCCGTGGTCTCCAGGACCACAGACACACTGCCGTTGGAGGTGAACTTGAGGTCTAAGCTGAGAATGAAGTCCTTTGAGTTCCCCAATGGGAGGGACACACCCTCCGAAGACTCTGTTGGGACAACAAGTCATAAATATATCAAATAAAACTGGATTTAAGTGTTGGAAATTGTCCTTCGAGTTCCTCTCTGTTGGGACAACATGTCGGAGTGTTGGAAAGAGACTTGCTCCTGTTAATTGCTATGAGCCTATAGATCAGGGGTCAGCAACCTTTTTGACATGGAGTGCCTGTTTGAAATATAGTTGTAACTAGTGTGCCTCAACAATATTCCATGCATCGTAATTTTTTTTCTCATAATCAGGTCTTTTAATGATAATTTTTACATTATTACATCATTATTGTTATTGTTATTATTAACAATATTATTATGATGGTTGTATCAACCCTAAATCTGAGTTGGGGGGGGGGGGTGCAATGCAGACAAAAAGCTGCATACAGTGCAACCATTTCACTCACATTTGCCTTCATTTTTGGACACATCACACACCATCGGTGTGTGTACTGTACGTGTGCTGTCATAGCTCCACCTACAGGTCTAATGGAGAACGCCAGGAGAACACCAGGATGTGAATGGAGGGTGAATGTGAGGTATATCGTGTAAATAAGTTTTGATTGATCGCAAGACTACACTGTAAAAAAATAATAATAATAAGTTACCAGAACTTAAAAATATTGAGTTCAGTTACTGTGCATTAAGGTTTTCAGTTTTCAATCCATTATAAGTTAACAGAAAAATAAGTACACAACCACATTATTTCAACCTAATAAAACTATGTTTATTGTCATTGTTTTAAGAACACAAGTTGACTTGGTAATACTCACATTTTGAGTAATAAAATTGCTTTTAACATGTGCAATGTTCAATGAAATAGACAAATAAATAATACAATTTGTTGATTAATCCCACTGGTCACAATGGTGACCGTAATAATGTTTTTGTTATAAGGCTCTGCAAATGTTACTGAATGATGTAGCAATGTATTTCCAGCTAAATTGAAATAATAAACAAATAAAGGGTCTCAATTAAATATGTGGTAGTAAAAATAACCTGTGGGAGGATTTCAACAAGATAAATGCGACAACAGTGCAAAATATTTCACTATAATATTTCAAAGCACATTTTTTTTATTTATTTTTTTACTGCTGCCCCCGCATGCCTATTCAGGCACGCGTGCCTAGGGTTGCCTACCCCTGCTATAGATCATCAATTGATTGTAGCTGTATAAATAGTGTAGCTGTCCAGCCAAACCTTACTTTTGTAAATACAATATAATCTCTATTAAAAAATGCTTTTAAATACAACTAGCTCACAAAGCAGCCCCTTGGTGATTTCTCTGACAGCTGCAATCTTCTGTAATCATCTTCCCATGTGATCCACAACACAAAACCAACCAGACTCTGTACGCACAATTCTATCCTGTCAAAACGGAACATCCATATTATTACTATTATCCCTGTGAAGTTCCTAGCTAACTGTCGAGTACGCCAGGCTCTCTCCTGACTGCAGACTAGTGTGGAGACCTGAGCGTCAGAGAGAGAAAGCGATCAAGAGAGACGGAGAGAAAGAGAGAGGGGGGTGCCTCCCGTGGGATGGGAGATCAGATGTGTCACTGCACACTGGGCTTAATTAGAGGAACGCTAGACTAGGAGGGGAGAGACAGAAGGGAGAAGGGAGAGGGATGGAGAGATAAAAAAAGAGAGAAAGCAGGGAAGTACTGCAGAACGAGAGAGTGACTGTGAGAGAGATGCCGTAAGTGCATCAATTATTCCCCCGCCATGTCTTCCCTCACGGACGAGACACTCCGAGTTGGAAGAAGACGATTCCTTCTCTGGTGGCATTCAATCCCCAAAACTCTCACACTCATCAACTCCCTGCCAGTTCAGTGCAGTTCAGTCAATTCAGCGGATGCTCCGAATTTCCAACCCGAGGAATGCGGACGGCTTGTAGACGTACGATTCCCTCAGTGCTGCTACTCGGCCTGCGCTGCGTTCCGCCCCGGCACTACCCCAGATGGTTAAAAGATGGAGGGAAAGTGAGTGGGTGGTGCGAGAGGAGGAAAAAGAGGAGGATAAAGAGGAACTATAGGCCTCGTGCAACAACCACATGCACGCACAGATTTGATCGCTGGTACGATCAACATTTAAATTTGTGCAGCAGACCTGCTGTACTGAGATACGCACAACAGTCCCACTGTTCAAACATTAATCATTTGCCATGCCTTTGGAAACACTCTTATTAAAAGAATATATCATTACATACAAATAGATATAATGCATATCAATATTGCATTTAGATTTGATTATGTACAACAAAGAAAAAGGCATAATATAGGCTGCTATTATTATTATTATTATTATTATTATTATTATGGACTGTATATTTTAGAATGTATATATATATTTTAGAATGTATATCTTTGACTGGATTCTTATTTTTGACAACCTAAATGTTTGTTGTGAGCGATCTGTGGTGCCGAATTTCCCTCTGGATTAATAAAGTTTCTATTCTATTCTATAACGTGGCTTAGAATAATAATGATGACAAAGCAGGGAGAATCCATAAATGTGTTGGGATGAGTCGTGACCAACAATCTGCAATACAAATAAATATACATAATCTGTTTTATCTAATACGATAACGTTTTCAGTCTGTTCCCCTCATTCCAATCATTTCCATTTCGAGATACAAATATTTTTTTATGCATTTATTTAAAAAAAAAATATATAAAATATATATACTTTGTGTCACTGTATCGATATAATATCGACACGCAAAAGATCACAATATATTGCTGTATCGATTTGCCCCCACCCCTAATATACATGTATATATACACAGTACACAAACACACACAGGCTGGTATCTCACTTAACGAGAGACAAAGCCAACCCAGGAAACAAAAGTAGGAGAAGCTGAAGGAGACAGAAAGACAGTGGGTCAGGAAGTGAGTGCAGGAGCAAGCGCCAGTCTGGCAGGGGCCCCTGGCTGGCTACGGCTCTTTAATGCACTCATAAATCCATTACTTAAGGCAATCCGGAGAGTAAGTGGATTTGTACTGTGGCCCTCTGATTACTCTGCCATCAATAAAGGATGGGAAGGGAATACAGACGAGATTCCATCTCCTCTGCGCTGCTCTCTGGCTGCTTAGCAGGGCTGAGGCTGAAGTGACGTGTGGCTAGAGATGAATGTGTGTCCATGACGAGTGTGTGTGTGTGTGTGTGCGTGAGTGGGGGAAAATCCATACAGCACTATATTGCAATATTTTGCGTGCCGATATTATATCGATACAGTGACTGCAAGTATTGATATGATTTCTTTTTTAAGGGTTAAAAAGTATTGGAATGAGGTGAACAGACTGAAAACCTTATCTTATTAGATAAAACAGATGATATATATATATATTTGTATTGCAGATGTTAACAAACCTTTCAGTTGGGGACATAATTTAGTTGAAAAAAAGGTAATAAATCGCAATATATCGTGATGTTACAATATCATGACTCTAGTATTGTGATAATATTGTATCGTGGAGCTTCTGGTGATTCCCACCCCTAGTGAGTGGCCATACATACACTCAGATATATGCATAATATGCAAACAATAGATAATGAAAGATATTATTTATTAATACAAAATAAAAGAATGAAATATAAAAACTGTAAATTACATTTTGATAGTGTGACTATAAGTAATGTAGAACATCTGCTAAGTACTACTAAAAACAAACCACCAGGTGTTGACAGTCTTGTCGGGAAACCTCTGAAATTGGTCCCTGATCAGCCTCTACAGCCAATTAATTAAATACTGTCCTAAAGGCAGAGTTGCACTCAGTGGTTGAACGAATACAAAATAATAAACTAGTTCTAAAGATATCAAAGACAAGTACCGGTAGCATAATTTTCGGTTCAAACAATACTCTCAGTACAAAGTGAACCCAGTCTTGAAACTTTAAGTGATAAGGTAAATGATCAAGTCGAGGAGACTAAACTCCTAGGAATAACAGTAAATTGTCATGGTCACAACATTAGTCGTGGTGAAAATGGTTATTTCTATATAAAAAAAAATATATATATGTGCTCATTGTTACCACTAAATGCTATCAAACAGGTGATTCAAGCTGTAATTATGTTGAATATTGACTATTGTCAAGTAGTATGGTAAATGTAACTATGAATAAACTGAAAAAATTACTAATGGTACAAAACAAAGCAGCACGTAGTTCTGAATACAGAACTAATGTTGCAGCGATGCACAATTGTTTAACTTTGTTACTTGTCAAAAATAGGTTACTCTACTGACTCCTTGTATTCACTAGGAATATTATTGTTACAAAGATCCCCTCAATTCTGTATAACGATTTATCTATAAGTCTTGACAGACACAACCATTCCACCGACATGCTTCTGCACAAGGTTTTACACTTCCAAAAGTGAGGTCAAATGCAATGTTAATGTCATGTTCCGAGGTATGCAGGAATGTAACTTTCCTCCCAGACATGTTACGCAGGAGGACAATAAAGGTTGTTTCAGAATCTTGGTAAAACAACATTTTGCAACGAGAGAAATTGATATTCCCTAATAGATATTAACACTTTGAGTGCCAACAACGAGATTTTTTTATTTTTATTTTTTATTATTATCGATTTCCATACATTTTTCATCAATCTAGCCTCACGTTACCAGTGGGGATTGTCTGAACCCCAACAGGGAAAATACCGCCCCCTATCGTCTCTCCGGATGGTACTGCACCCCTTTGGATTGGATTGAATGAAACGCACGGAGAAAAAAAAGTCCTGCTTCCACATGTTACTTGTCAGGCATGTAACCGGAGACGATCAAAGTCATCGCAGACCACCAGAACAGCGGAGAATGTGTGTTTCCAGTACCCAGCGTTGGATCAATAAACGGGATCGATATTTGGAATGGCGATCAGGAATTGGAATAATCTTTTTGGAGAACATCTGATCTGAGGTAAGGAATCTATTTTACCAGTCTTGGGATAATCAGAGCTATTTTCACCTATATATCAGCGTGTGCCATATGTATGTGTGTGTGTGCGATCAGGAAATAAGATAATCGATTTTTCACCCCGCTTCTATAGCGTGCATAAGTACACATATACTATCGATAATCTAGCGTTTATTTGAAAACTATTCATAAATAGGCCGAAAAATTACAGCGTGTTTTGTGTATTCCAGTAAAGGGAGATTATCACAGAATCTTCTGAAATTTTCTGAAACTTTCAAAAACTAGACTTTTTAAAAATGGTATAAAACGGAAATGAACCCATTAAAAAAACAATCCGTTTCGACAATGTTGACTGCAAACAAGTCATTGATAAGCGACGGCCATATTAGACACATAGCCATAATTTAAGATAGTTTATGCGTTCGCAAATATGAGAGCTCTGTCTAGGGCTGTATTAAATACTTCGAAGCTTCGTTCGATGGCACGAGCTTCGAACATAAAAAAAAATGTTTGCCTCCAAAATCTTGCGCCTCCATTCCAATAAAACGAAAGTAAGCGGCGTCTTCCCGCCTCCATTACAATGAAACTAAAGTAAGCGGCGCCTCGACTCCACCTCTCTACAACAAGCACGTGGAGATTATCTGTGTTGAAAACAACAAGGACATGTGCAGCAGACATGTCGACGAAGAAGTCATCAGACGTGTGGTTACACTTTAAAATATGCAAAGACAATGCCCAAAAAGCAGAGTGCCAGATATGCCAGAAGAAAATGGCATATCACAACTCTACAACAACTTTGTCAAATCACCTAAAAAACGTAAGTATCGTTGTACACGACGGCGACGCCACACAAAACATTAATAAGGCTATGCCTATGCTGCTATGACTAATGTGTTACCAAGTTGGCTAATTTAATTGTAATCATCTGCTTTTGTAGGTGCATTGTCTGATATAATTATAAATTATAAATTAAATATAATATAATTGTTTGCTTGATAGACGAAGGTTGCAACATAATTATGTAATGTCATGTCGTTGGCTGTGAGAGCAGCCCCACTGCACCCAGGCAGCGCAGCCGAGTGAAACCTTGTTGGCTGCGTCACAGTCACGAAAGGGGCTACTTAATTAATTAATCCAATCCACTTTATTTATAGAGCACATTTAAAAACAACAAAGTTTACCAAAGTGCTGTACAAGTCCCACAACATAAGATAAAAAAATATATATATATATAAAAAAATATATATATATATTATAATTAATATTATTTATTTATAATTTTTTTCTTTTTCTCGAAGCTTCGAATTAAAATCGAAGCTCGGCCCCGAAGCTTCGATTGCCAAAAAAAAGCTTCGAAGGTCAGCCCTAGCTCTGTCATTGAAGTGGGGCACCGGACCTGTGGCACTCAAAGTGTGTACGTAAAATATATGTGTCTGATAAGGAGATAGGGATATTATGTCAATTAAAACGTATGTGTCTGACATGGATATTATTAGAACATTGAATAATTAGTTGATATAAACGTAGATAATGTATGAAAAAGCTAAATTGTATATTATACTGTATTGTATTATGAATTGATGAGTAGGGATGGGTACCTTTCACATTTGAACCGATACCGGTACCGGTACCTGTGAATCGATACCGGTACCCAACGGTACCTTTTTTCGGTACTTTAGTCTCAAGAAATTTAATTTACCTACCTCAGTCATAAAAAAAGAAAAATCCAAACTTCAAATAACTACAATTTCGACAGTTTTCGGCTTGTCATTGCTCCGACTGCTTTGTTGTTGAATCAAGTCAAATCCTAGGTAAGCATATATTGTGCGTGTGAACGTTGACATGAAAAAAAAAAAAAAAGTAAAAAAAAAAGTAATAATTTTTTTTTTTTTTTTTGTTTCTCACTTGATTCGATACTCAGTAGTACCGACGTGTTTCGGTTCGGTCCCTCAAAAGTACCGAATTCGGTACCCATCCCTATTGATGAGTACCGGTATGTCTTGTTGTTTTTAATTGATCTGTATGCAATATGAATGTCTGTGTATAATGTACGTCTGTATCTGTATTTGATGTGTTATGGACCCCAGGAAGAATAGCCACAGCACTGCAAGTTTGCCACATGCTTTCTTCTGCAAGCGTGTATTGTTTACCCAAATCAGCTAGAATTAGCTACAGTATTATAAATCAGAGAAAGGGTGCGAGAGGGTTGTGGTTGCACTAATTGATGTGTATTTCCTTCAATAGTGAAGTGGATACATTGTAATGTTGTGTGCATCAGTACATTCAAGAAGGAATGATTTCAGTAAGCTTTTATTCCTTGGTTTGGGTTACCATATATAACTCAAATATTGATATGAATTGTGATAACGCTCCAGCTGTGCGGTCATCTGAAATGTATCAACACCCCTCCAGCCAATCAGAATTCAGTATTCACCCAAGTCATGGTATAAAGGCACATGAATGAACACTTGCATGGGCAGGTAATCATGTATACACCCACCATGATAATCACATCATGACTAGATCACACCCATTACTAGATCACATCCATGACCAGATCACATCCATGACCAGATCACATCCATTACTAGATCACATCCATTACTAGATCACATCATGACTAGATCACATCCGTGACTAGATCACATCCATGACTAGATCACATCCATGACCAGATCACATCCATGACTAGATCACATCCATGACTAGATCACATCCATGACTAGATCACATCCAATACTAGAACACATCCGTGACTAGATCACATCCATGACTAGATCACATCCATGACTAGATCACATCCAATACTAGAACACATCCGTGACTAGATCACATCCATGACTAGATCACATCCGTTACTAGATCACATCCGTTACTAGATAACATCCATGACTAGATCACATCCATGACTAGATCACATCCGTTACTAGATAACATCCATGACTAGATCGCATCTGTGACTAGAACACACCCAGGGCTAGATCACATACACAATTAAGGGCTTAGCTGGTGACAGCAATTACTCCATCTCCTCAGAGAGCGCACCCTGCTGACTCTAATAGGGATGGATCTGCTGGAGGCACAAGCTCCATTAATGGACCAGCCGACTGGGACGCAGAAAGTAAGGCGCCTACGCAATGATTGAAAAATCACAGGCGAACAGTAGTGCAGCATCAGTTGTGTGGGGATATGCAGAGAGCAGCTGATTCCATTATCAGGGGACAGACGATTGATCCTCTTGTCGTTCGATGCTGGTGCCCTAGATAAGGAGGAAACATGAAAGACTAAGACTCCAAGGGAGGAGATGAAAGGAAGATGGGTTGGCGATGGAGAGAGCAGGAAGGAGGGAGGCAGTGTGGCAAAGAGGAAGGGACAGAGAGAGAGAGAGAGAGAGAGAGAGAGAGAGAGAGAGAGAGAGAGAGAGAGAGAGAGAGAGATAGAGAGAGAGAGAGAGATAGAGAGAGAGAGAGAGAGAGAGAGAGAGAGAGACAGACAATCTCAAAAGTTTGGTTTGGATTCATGAGAGCAAAATACAGGATCAAAATGGATAGAGCGACCGTGGGCAAAATGGATACAAATCAGGGAAAACACAGCAGTGGGAGGGACAGAGAAAGAATGGGTAGAAGTGGAACAAGAACTGAAGGCCGGCGACGATGGCAAAGGACAAGACATGACAAATGGAGAGAGCTGAGGGAGGACTGGAAAAAGGATAATGATGACAGGAGTACATGAAGAGAGGGATGACAGTGAGGAGAGGAGAGGTGAGTGAAGAGATGACTGAGGAACTGGTGTGTGTGTGTGGGGGCGGGGGGGGCAGAGAACGGAGAGTACTGAGGTATGAGCGATAGAGATGGAAGAGGAGAAGAGGGAGGACAACAGAGACAATGCAATTGTGTTTGGGAGGCTTTATATAAATGATGAGGGGAGAGGAGCGGTGGAGTGGTGAGTGAAGAGAGAGGAGCTCTTTTTCACCTTTTCCCTTTTCTCCTGGGTCATTTTTCTTGATGGAGGGAGAGGATGCCACATATACGAAATGGCTCTATGGTAAAATGGAGGATGGTGAGGCGTCTTCAATACCAACATGAGCCTTAAAGCGGTACGGTCTCTTTAAATGCACATGAAGGGGCCACCAATCACCTATTGAAAATTGAAAATAGTCCTGCACACTTATTCTGTTCTATTGTATTCTATTCATTCAGTCCCATAAATTGCTAGTGGATAAGCACTTGTGATGGAAGGAATTGAGTTGATAACAATGTGGTAGCAAATCAGCCAATCAATCAATACATTTTGGTCGTTACCAAAAGTATGTTTTAGGTTCGGTAAAATACGACGCTGTGATCAATACAAAAGCATGTTTTAGGTTCGGTAAAATAGACCTAAAATAGACCATACCTTAGTCAGAAGGTACTCCAAAATTAATAATCCCAGTCGTTCCATCGCGATCACAATTACTCGTGTGCATTGGGCATGGCTATCATATGGGAAACAATGGGTTTCAGGCGATCAAATCCCAGACAGATTGCTGTGTTCTGATTCACTTTGAGGGGGAGGGGTTCCTGCAGCCAGAGGCACAGAGAGAGAGAGACCTTAGATTGCAATGACTGTTCTACATGCACCACCGAGGCCATGGATCAGCTTCTTACCATCATCTGTCCGTGGTCTGTCAACGTGGTTTAGACGTGGAGTTCATTGCTGGGTTAAGTACTTCTATTCACATAATATGCTTACTACATATATCTATTCTATTCACATATATGCTTACCACTTGTATCTATTGCTATGTCCACCCATCACAATCACGCAAACTGTCTAACGCCTGTCCCGTCTCCCTGTGAGTGGCTGTCTCGGAGTGATGACCAGAGTGTTGGACGTCCCGTGATGATGACCGGGAGGATGCGACCCTCTCTGCGCCGCCCCCTTGCCTCAAATAGCCCGCCATCAGCTCTATTTTTAATCTTTCAAATTGTTCAGTTGCTATCGCATGCACTTATCTGTGTTTCATTACACATATGAGTGCATGCTTACCAACTGTTCGCCTGTTTTATTGCAACACTACTATCACCGACATCTAAGAAGGGAGATCCCCCCTTGAATGGCCCTTCAAAGGTTTCTCTCCTCCACATTGCCTGTGGTGCATTTTTTCCTATTGCTAGGTTTTAGTGAGTTTTTCCTTACCTTCGCGTGGGGTATGTCTGGGAGTGTTGCATTTATTAAATTTCTTTTGGACTTTATGGTGTTTTTGTTTTGTTCTTGATTTATTGTGATGTTTTTTCTTGACTTGTTTAAAGAAGACGTGTCCGGCCTATGGGGACATTAACGTGTGTTGTCGGGCCTTACAAATAAATTTGATTTGACTTAGAGACCCATTCAAAAGGTAGGTAATACTGCCAACTGGCTGGATTCGATCGCCATTGCAATTTTAACGTAGGCAGCGGTGCCAGGGAGACACAGGCAGGTCTGTGCAAGTGTTTAGAATGGAGAAATCGAAAAAAAGAGAAAAGGATAAAAACCAGAGAAAACGGTTGGATTCGAAACCAGAGAAATCTCGGGTATGGCGCAGAAAGAGTTCATCTAAATTCAGGTTCAGACCCGTTAACATTAGAAGAATATAAACCTCATTTGGGTGTGAGAATTAAATTAGTACTGGTCTACTAGTACTCTGCCTGTAGGTCTAGGGATAAGGGCCTACCACAGACTAGCAAATTGTCCAAGAGATGTAACATGTGGAGGAGCCATAACTTACCCGAGGCACTAAATTGGCGCACAGAGGTGGCGCGGGCCTTGTCGTGGACACGGCTTACACTGCAGCCTTTAGGTACACTCCAGGGTGCAGCGCTGGCACGGCTGTCCCGTTCCTCTGCCGTGTCGTAGATCTCTACGTGGGGCGGCCGCTCCGTCAGGTTCTTGCTGTAGTGACTCAGGCCATACTGGGCGATCTGAATGGCGTAGAAGTAACCCTGCGGACCCCACTGAGTGGACAGGGGCACGCCTGGGTAGAGGAGGGAAGGGAAGGAAGGGGAGAGGGGGGTTATTGATTAGGGTTGCATACCGTTCACATTTGAAGATGATACTGGTACGGTGGTACCCGTTTTCTGCACTTTACTCTCCCTGTAAACACTGTGGTGCAGTGGTTAACACGATCACCTCGCAGCAAAAAGGTCCTGGGTTGCCAGGTACCCAGGTGGGGTATCTCCCGGGCCTTTCTGTGTGGAGTTTGCATGTTCTCCCCGTGCTCCCAAGGGTTTCCCCTCCAGAAAAAGACATAAACCCAATGGAAAAACAGATGGCTAACACTGTCGTGTCCCTGAGGAGGACGGACAGGAGCACTTCATGTGTGTGTGTGTGTTCCTATGTGTCGCCCATCTCGCATGCGTGTGTTCGCTGCATGACAATGTAGCAATGTGTGCTACAAATAGACTTCAAGTTTCAAGTTTCTTTAATAGTTGTCATACAGAAGTACAGAATACTTTTATACAAAATGCTTCTTACTGTTACGCTCCAGAGACTGTGCTAGACAAGATAAGTATGAAATTAAATAAAGTAGCATGTAAAAAGAAGTAAAAATAGAGGTCCCAGTGTTCAGTATAGACATATGTACAATGTTCGATGCAGACTAGAAGTAACTGAGTTACCATACAATATACTATGCAATATACTAATATACAATACTATATAGTGCAAAGCAGAAATGGGGACTTCTTCATCTTCTTCTTCAAACTCGCCATTACAACTTTTCTTTTGTAACATTGCATGATGTATACATTTATCATGTTTTTAATGTATAAATATCAACATTATCAACTGGCCATCCTCATTAAATACTATCAAACTCCTCTGACCTCATCTGGTCTTTCCAAAGACCCAAGAGAGGTGATGGTAATATACATATTTGTGGAAAAGGCTCCCTCTTGTGGCAGTTTGTACTATGTGCCGAGCACCCCAATTTTGCCTCAAATGGTACAGTCCCGGTGTGTTTTCACGCTTATTTTGCACTCTAGTAATTTGTTTGAGGCAACAAAATACCCGGTCAAGAAGTATTTTTTGTTCCTGTTGCTGTCTTGAATCATATCAGTACAAATAATTGTAAATTCAGAATATTACACTCGTAAACTAAATTGAAAATTGCTTTGGGTTGGGAAATATGAGTATGCAGCCCTGTTGGATAATTTGTCAGAGTTACACACACACACACACACACACACACACACACACACACACACACACACACACACACACACACACACACACACACACACACACACACACACACAATATTAGGTGGAAACCTAAATGGGCAAATTACTGACTGTGGTCCAGAGACGTTTTTCCCCTTTTTACTTTCTGTACGGTTTGGCAACACTGGATTAATTTAGCTTCTTGTACGGTTTGGCAACACTCTGGATTAATTTAGCTTCCTGTACGGTTTGGCAACACTGGTTTAATTTAGCTTCCTGTATGGTTTGGCAACACACTGGATTAATCTAGCTTCCTGTATAGTTTTGCAACACTGTGGATAATTTTTTCTTCCTGTATGGTTTGGCAACACTCTTTGTTTAATTTAGCTTCCTGTATGGTTTGGCAACACTGTGGATTATTTTCTCTTCCTGTATGGTTTGGCAACACTCTTGGTTTAATTTAGCTTCCTGTACGGTTTGGCAACAGTTGGGATTCTTTTTGCTTTCCGTACAGTGCACCAATACTCAGGATTCACCGTGGATAGAAGAGGAGGCGTTCTTGTTAAGTGAATTAGCAGTGTTCGCCAGGTGGAAAGCTAAATATACCACATACCACAAATTACAAGTCCAGTCACAACAGGCACTAGTTGGATATTGTAATCTAGTAGCTAATGTGAAAAATTCATAGTAAAGTTGCAGCGATTCAGGGGGCGACTTCCGCGTGGAAGATTTGGAGGTGCATGCTTATCATCAAGGAGAAACACACTGAACTGTTTTGACTACTAAAACACTACTGGTACCGATACAGTATCTTTGTGATAAAATGTATAATTGAACACGTTTCAGACTTTATTAAAAATACTGTTTATGGAGAATAATGAAAAATGTATGGCAAATAATGACAATGGCACGCAAATTAACTACGCCTAGCTAGTTCGCTTAATTGGCCACTTGTCAAGGGGTAGTCTCAGAGGAGATGGTGTAATCCCCCCTCCCGCGTGTACGCCCGGCGCCACTCCCACGTGATAGTGACGGCAGCCGACTAGTACGCGCGCTGGAGGGGGGAGCCTAAATGACTGTCTCATCACCAAAGCCCGATCCCCCCCCGTCCCTGCCCCCTCCCGCTGGACAATCTTTCCTCCCTCCCTCCCGCCACCTGGCGCAACGACACCCCGGTGTTGTCGCAGCCGACTATCGCATATGGTGTCTCAGGCATTCTGTAGTCGACATGTGTCAACAAATGTACATGTCTGTTTGAATTTATGTTGTGCCGTTGTTACCGTAAAAATGTAATGATTGTGATATGTTGTTGTTAATGAGACGATGAGCTGTATGTGTGTGTCACTGGAATTTCCCCAAGGGGATCAATAAAGGAATATCTTATCTTATATTATCTTAATTACATAAAACACGGTTAAACAGGATTTTGGTAACCATGTCATGTTTATTAATTGTGACTTAGTGATTTTTCCTTTTAAGTTGATCAACTATACTTATAAAGGTCTGCTAAACCAGTGAATAAAAAACAAAGAACAATAAAGGCTTCATCAGTCATCACTGAAGCATTCAGGAGTTGTTCTATGCTTCTTTTGTGGTCAAACAAGGCTTTTCTTCCTGAGTTTCTTTGAGTAGAAGCTGATGTAGAAAACCACAGATGACACAGAGGAGTCAAATTAAAAGTGACACTGAATGGTAGAACCTTAGTTACTATAGCTACCTGGCCACAATATAAGTTCATATGACAATCCTCTAGAACAAGTGCTCACACTGACGAGCTGCCTGCTCTGTTTAACTTCTGCAGAGAGTGAGGAAAATGGCCTCTTTATCCATAATTCAACATCTTTATCAATAATTCAACAGACATTTTCAACCACTCCCTAACAACATAATATGTTCCCCAATCCCCATGCATTAAAACATCAAACACGTGCTGGCAGTGATGAAGGACAAGACTGCAGGCCTGACGCTTTAATGTCCACAGTCATAGTCCTTTGAGCTTGGTACCGACTCATCTGAATGGCATCACAGACCCCCTCCTTGACCCCCTGCAGGTTGTGTATAGGGAAGATCACTCTGTGGAAAACTGTGTCTCCACCACGTTCTGAAACACCTGGACAAGCCCAACTGGCTGCTATGTTTGTAGACTTCAGCTCAGCTTTCAACACCGTCGAACCTGAGCTGCTCCACAACAAACTGATGTTTTTTTTTTTAAACTTTGATTTTTTTTAATGTTCGTTTGAAGCTCGTGCCATCGAACGAAGCTTCGAAGTATTTAAGACAGCCCTAGTAGTAGGCCTCATCTCATCAAGCTGCAGATGACACCATGGTAGTAGGCCTCATCAAGCTGCAGATGACAGCATGGTAGTAGGCCTCATCAAGCTGCAGATGACAGCATGGTAGTAGGCCTCGTCACATCAAGCGGCAGATGACAGCATGGTAGTACAGTAGGCCTCATCAAGCTGCAGATGACACCATGGTAGTAGGCCTCATCAAGCTGCAGATGACACCATGGTAGTAGGCCTCGTCAAGCTGCAGATGACAGCATGGTAGTAGGCCTCATCAAGCTGCAGATGACACCATGGTAGTAGGCCTCGTCAAGCTGCAGATGACAGCATGGTAGTAGGCCTCGTCAAGCTGCAGATGACACCATGGTAGTAGGCCTCATCAAGCTGCAGATGACAGCATGGTAGTAGGCCTCGTCAAGCTGCAGATGACACCATGGTAGTAGGCCTCATCAAGCTGCAGATGACAGCATGGTAGTAGGCCTCATCACCAACAATGATGAGTCCACTTTAGGAGGCAGGTGTGGCCCAGCTGGTGTCTTGGTACTCTGCCAACAACTTGGTCTTGGAGCTCAACGGAGATGAGAATAGACTTCAAGAGGAGGTAGCCCCCCCCCCCCCCCGCAAAATAGTGTCTCAGCTGTGGAACTGTGAGTTATTTAAGTTACAGGAGGCCACCATGTCCAACTCTCTCAAATGGGACGACAACATCATCACAATAACCAAGTATGGTGATTAGATATCACCATAATTATGTAAAATGATATGGTGATATATCTGAACATTCTTCTTATTTTATATAAGGCTATGTATTGATCATTTTCATATGTTTGAGGTTAAAGTTTTGTTTGCTTTTATTTAAATCGTTATCCATTCTTTTCAAACTTAAAAAATTTAGGATATTGGCAACAAAATGCCTTTTTGCAGATGTCGGTTGTCAGAAATGTAAGCTCCCAAATATCAATATCCAAGGCAAAATAAATGTCACAATAAAAAGAGACAATGTAAGTGAGGGAAATATTTGTCAGAGGAGGACAGACGGTGAGGAGGACAGACAGACGGTGAGGAGGACAGACGGTGAGGAGGACAGACAGACGGTGAGGAGGACAGATGGTGAGGAGGACAGACAGACGGTGAGGAGGACAGACAGACGGTGAGGAGGACAGACAGACGGTGAGGAGGACAGACAGACGGTGAGGAGGACAGACGGTGAGGAGGACAGACAGATGGTGAGGAGGACAGACAGTGAGGAGGACAGACGGTGAGGAGGACAGACAGTGAGGAGGACAGACGGTGAGGAGGACAGACAGACGGTGAGGAGGACAGACAGACGGTGAGGAGGACAGACGGTGAGGAGGACAGACAGTGAGGAGGACAGACAGACGGTGAGGAGGACAGACGGTGAGGAGGACAGACGGTGAGGAGGACAGACGGTGAGGAGGACAGACGGTGAGGAGGACAGACGGTGAGGAGGACAGACGGTGAGGAGGACAGACAGACGCGTGAGGAGGACAGACAGATGGTGAGGAGGACAGACAGACGGTGAGGAGGACAGACAGACGGTGAGGAGGACAGACAGATGGTGAGGAGGACAGACAGACGGTGAGGAGAACAGACAGACGGTGAGGAGGACAGACAGACGGTGAGGAGGACAGACAGACGGTGAGGAGGACAGAGACGGTGAGGAGGACAGACGGTGAGGAGGACAGACGGATGGTGAGGAGGACAGACGAGGACAGAGACGGTGAGGAGGACAGACAGATGGTGAGGAGGACAGACGGTGAGGACAGACGGTGAGATGGACAGACAGATGGTGAGGAGGACAGACGGTGAGGAGGACAGACAGATGGTGAGGAGGACAGACGGTGAGGAGGACAGACGGTGAGATGGACAGACAGACGGTGAGGAGGACAGAGACGGTGAGGAGGACAGACAGATGGTGAGGAGGACAGACAGACGGTGAGGAGGACAGACAGATGGTGAGGAGGACAGACAGATGGTGAGGAGGACAGACAGACAGTGAGGAGGACAGACAGACGGTGAGGAGGACAGACAGATGGTGAGGAGGACAGACAGACAGTGAGGAGGACAGACAGACGGTGAGGAGGACAGACGGTGAGGAGGACAGACAGACGGTGAGGAGGACAGACAGACGGTGAGGAGGACAGACAGACGGTGAGGAGGACAGACGGTGAGGAGGACAGACGGTGAGGAGGACAGACAGACGGTGAGGAGGACAGACAGACGGTGAGGAGGACAGACAGACGGTGAGGAGGACAGACAGACGGTGAGGAGGACAGACGGTGAGGAGGACAGACGGTGAGGAGGACAGACGGTGAGGAGGACAGACGGTGAGGAGGACAGACGAGGACAGACGGTGAGGAGGACAGACGGTGAGGAGGACAGACGGTGAGGAGGACAGACGGTGAGGAGGACAGACAGACGGTGAGGAGGACAGACGAGGACAGACGGTGAGGAGGACAGACGAGGACAGACGGTGAGGAGGACAGACGGTGAGGACAGATGGTGAGGAGGACAGACCAGATGGTGAGGACAGACCAGACGATGAGGAGACCATGAGACATAAAACCATAAAAACAACAGATAAAAACAGTGGTGCTGAAGTGAGCAAGATAATGGGAGGGCAAGAGTTGGGCCTATTTTAAAAAGAATGACCAACGAGAGAAAAGAAAAAAGCAGACCGAAAATAATAGGAGCAAAATAAATGTCTGCAAGCACCAACTATGGCATGGAAGTAGACACAGACAGATAGTGTGGTGAAATATAAGCCAATCTATTTCCAATGGCACCGGAGGCTACTTTCCCCATTCAGAGAGACAGAAATAGCCGGGGCCAAGGCATCGTTGTGATGAACAGATACTAGATAGTTTACCTAAAGGACATGGCACCCATGACAATTACATTAGCGCCTACAACTAGACAACAGAGGTTCTGCAGAAAAACTGTGTATTGTGGGTTAGAAATCTTGAAGGACGAAAACTGTGGTGACTTGTCATGGTACTGAAAACAGCATATAACAATACATCCAGAGGAAAATGATTTGGAATTATTTAGACCATATAAACCTTTTCTAACTTGACAACATAAACATTCTGAATGGGCCCTAGTTTATTTCCCTAGATTGCAATGTTTTCTAATACAATAGCTGACTTGTCTGATGGTTCTGCAATGACATCATAGAGGTGGGAAAGATATGAAGCCTCTGGAGTGTTTGATATCTAGGGATGTGCATGATTAAATGACAACACCCTTAAACGTTGCTGCTAGTCGACACAGAAAATACTAGTTGGGTAAACTATTTAGGTAAAACCACCAGACAAATGTGTGAAAACAGCTGTATATATTTGATTTGCGCATTCTAAAGCGCTGTTGCTCCTGAAGACCTGAACGCATCCCTGGCTTGTCGCAGCTGGCTCTCACTCAGTCACAAATCTCATGCCAACTCTGTAGCTACCTGTGGTTTTGTAGTTAGCAACGTGCTAACTGCTACTACTCCTCAACATCTCAGAGGCGCAGTTTGGAAAATACTTGGGACTGCAAGATTCTGTAATGTATCAAAAATATTGAAATTTGTCTAGTTTGCAGACTATACAAATATTTTTTGTTCTGGGGGAAATTTGCAGGAGATTCCGGGGATGATCACTACAGATCACTAAATCTGGAGAAAACAAAGATGATGCTGTTTGGAAAACATAACACAAATGTACAGGTAAACCTGACGATAAACAATATAGAAAGAGTTTATGGGAATACATTTCTTGGGAGTAATCATAGACCACAAAATAAGCTGGAAACCCCATGTCCGAGCTAAACTGGCAAAATGCACTGGAATTCTAGCGAAAACTAAACACATATTGGATCATAAATCATTACATACTTTATACTGTTCACTGTTTTGACCATATCTGTCTTACTGTGTGGAGGTCTGGGCAAATATCTATGCACCCTACAGCCAATAGCATATTACAGAAAAGAGCAATAAGGACAATAAACAAGGTAGGATACAGAACACACAAACCAACTGTTTCTTAAATCAAACACCTTGAAACAGGGCCGGACTGGGGAAATAATTCATACCAGGAGATATAGCGCGAAATATAGCCCCAATCAGGCCACTTTTTAAGCGGGGGGTCTGGGGGTCCCCCACCAGGAATTTTTTTGTTACAAAGACTTAATTTCCTGCATTCTGGTGAATTTTAGTGCATGTGAATCACAAACTAATGAGCCAACAATTGCTTAGTACAATGTACTGTTATGGACCTCAAATAAAACTGTTGTGGCACTAGCAATGCTACTCTCTCCACCTTCAAAAAGAAAAAAGCACAAGATATTTTTCTATTTACTATTATAATACAGTTAACCACTCTCTCCTGTAAGGGCCTTTCTTTTTCTTTGTTTTATCCCTCTCTCCTCCACCCTTTCTCTTTCTTCCACTGTCCATCTTGACATCAACGTTAATTGACTTTCGCTCTACTTTATCTCTCCCGAGTCCCTGACACCTGGCTCACTGCCTGGCTGTTATTCTGCATCTGAGTGCCGTCTGCCATTCCATTCGCCGCCTCCGCTGTCAATCAGTTGCATCGCCTGGTCCCGCCTCCACCAATCACAAGCGGCAACAAGGCTCCATTGTGTGTGTGTGTGTCCGCGTGAGGGAGAGAGTCAGATAGTTCTCCAACTCTGTCGCAGACAGTGAAATCCTGGTTGTTCCCCACCCACCTAGGTTATCTAACTATCGCGCCGCGCCGCCGCCACAACTAGAAACAATGGCCTGGCAAAAAAAAATATATATATATAATTTTTTATTTTTTTTTTATCTGTGCAGGCCAGGCCACCGGGAAAACTCCCGGTGCTCCCGATGGCCAGTCCGGGCCTGCCTTGAAATGTATGGATCTGGACAAATTTAAAACATCACAAATAATGTACAAAGCCAGATGTACCTGTTGCCAAAAAATATGCAAAAAATTTCAGGGAAAGAGAAGGTGGCTATAATCTGAGAGGAGAGCTAAACTTTAAAAAACTCAGTGTCAGAGGGCGGCTACGTGGTGCAGTGGGCAAGGCGCTCACCACGAATACTGGAGGCTGGGCTCAAAAAGATCATCTCCCTGTTCGAGCCCAGCGCTCCACATTGCTTTCAGTTTAGCTGGTCGTCCTCACTAATACACATTGGCAGTATTAGGGGGAGGGAAACTGATGGGTGGGGATCGGGCGTTGTGGACAGCGACTCCTACAGGTCGGTTGGTGCGCCTGCGCAGTAGAATCAGGAAGCGACGGGGGCGGGGCCCCTCCAAAGCCCAGACCCCTGACGCTGAAAGATCGAGCCGCGCAGGTGGAAAGATGCGACTGCTGTTACCTCGAGTATCGGAGGGGACTCGTGCTATGTACAGTATGACTTAGTCCACATTGCAGCCGGCTTGTGGGAGGCAAGAAACAGCGTTCAAAGACAGGGGAGGGTTGAATTGGACAATATGAAAATTGGGATGAGAGAAAAATAGAAAATGGGAGAAAAAGTGGATAAAAAAAAAAACTCAGTGTCAGAACCAAATTGAAAAGTATGTGCATGTCAATCTGTGGGGTGGACTTGTGGAACAGTCTGGAGTTAGAGCTAAAAGAGTACAAACATAAATCAGTTTAAAAAAAACATCTTTCTTAAATGGGTATCTGGAAGAGGAAGTGTGTTGATTGGAAGTATGTATAAGATGATGTAAAAAAGAAAATAGAAGAAATTATATATGGTATTTATTTAGTATATATATTATACATTACATATTTATAGGTATATTTATACAAATGTATTTATATAAATGTATTGGATTGTATAGAGATACAGCGTTTATACATATAATTAACAATAGATTAAATTATAATTTGCGATAGTTTTAACACTTTGAATGCCATCCACAAGTTTTCTCGTGTTTACCCCCCACGGGTTGAATGCCCACTCACGAGAATATTCGTTTTATTCGTTTCTTTTTTTATTAGCGATCTGAAATCATATTGCATCAAGCGAGTCTATCGTTGGAGATCCAGGCACCCCCGGCGCTCAGATGTGAAAAAAGCGCCCCCTATCGTCTCCCAGATGGTAATTCACCCTTTTGGATTGAACTCAATGAAAATTAATGGGAAAAAGAAACCCGCACTCCACATTTTACTTCTCACTCATGCAACAGGCTTCATGCTGGACTCTCGGAGCAGCTGGGAATATGTGTTATATAGTATCACGGTGGATCACTAAAAGGAGCGATTTTTTCGAATGGTGGTCAGGAATTGGAATAATCCATTTGGATACCATCTGATCTCAGGTAAGGAATCTATGTTACCAGTCTAAGGATAATCAGATCCGTTTTCACGGATATATAAGCGTTTATGTGATTATGTGATATCGCTGTTTGACTGTGCACGCCGTCAGGAAATAGGAGCAGCTATTATCAGCGCGCGGCACGAGCGTGCATGCATACACATATACTATCGATCATCTAGCGTTTATTTGAAAATGATTCATAAATAGGCAGACAAATGACAACGTTCTCGAATATTCCAGGAAAAGGCGATTATCGGGTAATCTATTATTTTTTCAGTGAAACCGAGTGCTTTTCAGAATGGTAGAACACGGAAATGAAGCGATAAAAAAACAATCTGCTTTGACAATGTTGACTGGAAAACGAGAGATAAGCGACGGGCAGATTAGACACATAGCCATAATTTAAAACATAGATTAGGCGATATTAACGTTAACATTGAAGTGGCCCTGGGCATTCAAGGGACTAATAATGAATTAACCTTGGGCAGTCAAAGTGTTAAAGGGGTAGGAATAAAAAAATCTTCCTATACTACTTTTTCGAACAGGGTAAACTATGATGTTTATCTGTTTCTCTTTTTGTTGTCTTTTTTTGTATTATCTTTTGTACATGTGAAATTAACAGATTTTATATTGTTCGAAAAAATATATATTTCATTCATTCAGCGGAGGTACACTGTCACTTGTAGATTTTGCAAAGACAAAGTATCAGTCCACAACGAGGATCCACATTCAAACTAGCTGTAACCTTAAAGTTGGAATAATCTGCAGCTGAACAGCCACACACCATTCACATGGAAAAACTATAATAGTACCTAAGGAAAGATCTCAAGTATGTTCTTTTTTTGTATTTTATTTTTTTTATTTTTTTTTAAACAAACACATAAACAAACATGACAACACACAATAGGATATACAAACACACATATGCTCCAGCTCGTACCCCCCTCTCCCGGACCCCCCATTGGATAATCCAACCATTATAACTTGTTCCTAACCAGACACTACCATTATATGCTAGCTTTTATTCTCTCCACCACTTCTAACCACATTGCCATTTTGGATTCATTGAGACCCAAAATTCTTGCTGTAGATATTTCTTGATAAATCACATCGAGATATGTAAGAATCCAGACCTTCCGGCACATTTTTTCCGGTTGAAACCATCGTGATGCTATCAGCTTTTTAGCTACTGTGATACCGGATAAAACCAATCTCTTTAGCTGTGGAGGTACTGCATACTCAAAGACATCATTCAGCAGTAATACAGAGGGGTGTACAGGTATATCCAGAGTTAAGAGATTTGATAATTGCTGGGTCACTTCTTTCCAAAATATCTTAACTGGTGGGCAGTCCCAGTACATGTGCATAAATGTCCCTTCGTCCCCATTTGTACATAAGGAGCATTTGGAGTCTTGTTTAAGACCCATTTTGTTCAGTCTTATAGGAGTTAAGTATGTCCTGTGAATATAGTTAAGATTGATTTGTTGATGGTCCGGGTTCCTTGATGCAAGTCGTACATTTGCCCAGGCTTCTTGCCAGTCAAAGTCTATCTCCAGGTCTGGTATATCCCTCCTCCAGACTGAGTCTAGATGGAGGGTTTCATACGAGGCCGTTAGTAATTGATGATACAAATCTGAAACAAAACCTCTCGATGTCTCTCTTTCATAGAAGAATTTGTGGTATCTGTGGTGTACAATTGGTATCCTTAATGGAAGACCGTGAGCCTTCAAACATGCCAATAACTGTGCGTAAAAATAATATGTGGACTTGGTGAGATTAAATTCTTTGCGTATTTCATCGAAACTACAAAAACCCTGTTTGTTGAAAACGTCTCCTAATGTGTGTATGCCTTGCTTTTCCCATCTAGGGAATCTTATAGGTTGTTTTCCAATCAAGAGTGCATTGTTATTGAATAAGGGAGTATGATTATGCCATTTATGTGGGATAGAGTATTTTTTTTGTGTTTCACGCCATATCCGGATCGCATGAGTGATTATGGGGCCAAATTTCTGTTCGCATTGCTTAATTGATAATTTGGTGTACACTATGTCCTTCAGCCTATGTGGAGCTACTATATTTTCTTCTAAATTTCTCCAGGATACTGATGCTTGGGGGTCAAACCATGTTGTCAGTGGTCTTAAAGTGTACTCCTTAAAATAGTGGTGAAAATCTGGAAATGCCATACCACCGTCTGCTTTGTTTCTCTGTGCGGTGGATCTTTTTATACGTGGTGGTTTGTTATTCCAAATAAATTTGTATGTGGAGGAGTGTAATTCTTTCCAGTAACCCTTTGGAGGGGGTAACGGTAGCATTGAGCTGAAGAAGTTGATTCTAGGTAGGACGTCCATCTTAACTATTGATATCCGTGCTTGTACTGAGTTTTTAAGTTTTGACCACCTGACAAGGTCGTATTTGATTTTGTTTTGGATTTGTATGTAATTGTGCTTCACCGTTTGGCTTATGGTAGGGAATATTTCAACTCCCAAACATCTAAAGTGTTTTACCATCGGTATCTCTTCTGGGAGGGTTATATTTCTTTTTGCAGGGGCGTTAAGTGGGAGGAAGGCCGACTTCGGCCAATTTATCCTAAATCCCGATAAATCTCCAAAGTCCTCAATCAACTTGAGAAGATGAGGCAATGCGGTGTTGGGGTTTTGCATGAACAGTATTACGTCGTCCGCATATAAACTAATTTTGTGTTGTGTGCCCTTGATTACGATTGGTTCTATGGATTGGGATTGTCTTATATATTGTGCTAAAGGCTCTAATGATAGATCGAATAGTCCGGGACTAAGAGGGCAACCCTGTCTGGAAGAACGTGATACTGGAAAGATTTCGGAGGTGATTGTACCTGTTGTAATCATGGCCGATGGGTCTTTGTATAATACTTTAATCATATCAATGAATCCTTTTCCTAACCCCATCCTTTCTAATACTGCCCATAGAAACGACCATTCCAGTGTCAAGATTTGGAATATGCGTATGTACATTTGTGTGGGTATGTACGTATGTAAGTATGGACAGGTGCAGTTGTGTATGTGTATGTGGGTACACTTACTATACCTAAATGTAAAAAAATTTCATTGACACAATAAAGTATAAAAAAAAAAAAAAAAAACGACCATTCCAACCTGTCAAAAGCTTTCATTGCATCCAGGGACAGCATCGCCTTAGGTGTGTTGTCTTCCTTGTTAGCATCTAGTACGTGTAGTAATCGTCTTATGTTATCAGTGATCAAGCGGCCTCTTATGAAGCCAGTTTGGTCCGGATGAATTAAAGACGTCATATGCTTTTGTAGTCTGATGGCTAATACCTTAGAGTACAGTTCTCAAGTATCTTCAATGATACTGTATGTCTACACTGAGTTTGTGGAAATGTCTCATCAGTTTCAGTGGCGGCAGCTGTACTGTATTATTGATGCTTCCCATACATATTCTTATGGTCCTTATGCTTCATGCAAACAAGACTGCAAACTATCGTTTTGCTGAGGATAGTAGGCCTGGCATCTATATATTTCTTTTTAGATGAGTTGTTTAATCACATTTGAGATAGAAGGTGGAAGTAGAGGGAACTGCTGTTGTCGGTAGATGTAAAGTAACAATCTGTCATCAGAGTAAATAAAAATAATTTCATCTCAATCCTCCAGTTATCACAAGTCACAAAGAATACCAGATGAAGCAAGCACAGTGAAGGGGAATTAATGGCCCTAATGCTGCAATTTTATCTCGGGTGTTTGAAAAGATGTTTATTCCTCAAACTCAAGAGAGCGGACATCTGTAGTACATACCAATCAGCAGGTGTATTTATCTCCACCAGGGGGGATTATGCTTGTGCGTGTCTGACTGCAGAAAATCTCACTAACGTACGGCTGTGGTGGATGAAACTTGCCACATAGGCTGACAGCAGGCCAGGGACCAGGGTTTCCGTTATACAGTCAATTCCATTTTATTATAATTGTCTTTAAACCTAGAAGATATTTAAAGGGGAACTATCTTACTATTTCTTTCACTATTTGGGCAATTTTACACAATTCCTGTGAGTCTATGGAACACATCTGTAAGGTTTCTATTGTTTGTATTTCTAATCAAGTACTTTCAAGCAGCATTTTCTGCATTCAAGATTCCAAGCTGTTTTTGGCTGGGCTCCGCCCATACTAGCAATGCGCTTTGAGTGAACTCTTTTGGCAAATGTTTCATAAAAAAAATAAGAAAAAAACATAGGCTGTTTTTGAACCCAGGGCCGCAAGGTGCGTTTGACGTGTCGGTGTTCAATGTGTCCTGTAATTAGGATTGGGTACCAAACTCTAGATATATACTAGATATTATATATAATATATTAGACGAGAGGGAGCCTTTTCCACAAATACATGATCATGCAATTTATTTTGTGTGGTGTGTTAGAACAATAAATAATGTTGAAATGAATAATTTGTTAGTACAGACAGAGAGAGTTAAATACCGGAAAAAAAATACTGTTGGGTACTGCTACCAAATTCCAGGAACTGGAATTCAAACGGTGAAGGTTCAAATGTGAACAATACCCAGCCCTACTTGCAATACACATTAGTTCTTGTTCTTCATCAACACACAAGCAGAGTAATAAGATATGAAAGCTGAACCTAAGTGTAAACCATGAATTTGTACCATATACTAAAGCTGTAAAAGGATTGTTTACATCCACACTGTGGGATGTAGGGGAGGTTGCAAAAAGCCTATTTTTACATCATACAAATCCCTCTGGGAATCCGTGTATAACGGACACAAAATTGATAACTGCAAAAAAAATTGTTGGGTTTTAAAAACCATTCCCACATCCTGGCCAGATGTTTACCTCTAGTATCTTGTCACTTGCAGCCTGGCGGTTCCCTCGGGATCATAAGATGAGTGACTGGTAAAAAGCCTATCGCTGTCATATTGTGCTCAAACATCTTTTGCCCACTCTAAATGAGCTCAACACGCCTCCGCTTTCCGTCTTAATAAATATGTAAGCCATGCACAACGATTAGACTGCACATACTATAGTTTTGTTCTGTATCGACACCTGCACAAATATCTGTAGATTTTAATCAATCTTTTAATCAATCCCTATATACTGTATACTCTGTCTTTATTGTTGTGATTGGGGTTCCATAGTCTATAATCACCTGCATTTTAACAAATGTTTTTTATTTTCCCTTTTTTTAACATGAAACTAGACAAACAATACAGTAACAGTAATAATCAATGATGATCACAGGACAATAACAGAAATAATAATAACTATAATGACAGTCCAGTAATTAAATCAGAATGAATGTAGAATAAGAATTAAATAAATAATAAATACAATACATGGGCTCTTGCTCGCTCTTCCTCACTCTTTCCTTCCCTCCCCCCCCCCCCCACCCCCCCCCAGGACCCCCACTTGGACTATACATCCACTATTTCATTTAACAACAGAAAATTACAAATTTATATGCTTCCCTTTATATTCTCCACCACAGCTACCCAGACTGCTATGCTGGCTTCATTAACACCTAAAATTCGTGCAGTGGATATCTCTAGATAAATCACATCGAGATAGGTAAGAACCCATACCTTCCGGCACTTTTTATCCGGTTGAATCCAGCATGACGCTATCAACTTTTTGGCAGCCGTAAGACCAGCCAAAATTTGTCTCTTTACATGTACAAAGGTTGATAACTGAGAAACATCATTCAACAACAATACAGAAGGCAGTGTAGGTATGGTCAGAGATAAAAATTCTGATAATTGAGTGGTTACTTTTTTCCAGAAAATCTTAACAGGAGGGCATTTCCATACATATGCATATATGTACCATTAGCACCGTTTGAACACAAGGAGCATCGAGAGTCTTGTCTGAGACCCATTAGGTGCAAACGTCTAGGAGTCAGGTAAGTCCTATGAACAAAATTAAGATGAATATGTTGGTGATCTGGGTTGCGTGATGATAGCCGAACGTTTTCCCAGACTGCATCCCAATCAAAATCTACTTCCAGGCCTGGGATATCCTTCCTCCAAACCGAGTCTAGGGGAAGGACCTCATATGAGGACGTAAGTAAGTGGCGATAAAAGTCAGAGACGAAGCCTCTCGACGTCTCCTTGTCATAAAATAATTTGTGAAATCTGTGGTGTTCAAGTGGAATATTTAATGGGACACCGTGAGCCCTCAAAGCTGCTCTTATTTGTAGATAGAAAAGATGAGTGGAACTGGTGAGGTTAAATTTGTTGAATATATCTTATCTATAACTGCGGAAACCATGGTCATCGAAGATATCCCCCAATGTGTGTATGCCTTTCTTTTCCCATCTAGGATATCTGATAGGTTGTTGTGCAATAAGGAGTAAATTGTTATTAAATAGGGGAGAATGCCTGTGCCATTTATGGTGGTTAGTACACTTTTTCTGTGTGTCACGCCATATCCGGATCACATGTGTAATAAGAGGGCCAAATCTCAAGTTGCATTGCTTAATTGATAAGTTGGTGTAAACTATATCCTGCAGTCTATGTGGTGCCACTATGTTCTCCTCTAATGGTCTCCAGGATACCGATGCTTGAGAATCAAACCAGGTGATCAGTGGTCTTAAAGAGAACGCTTTAAAGTAGGGATGTCCCGATCACGTTTTTTTGCTCCCGATCTGATCCCGATCATGTGATTTTGAGTATCTAACGATAACGATATTTCCCAATCCGATATATATATATATTTTTTTTTAACTTTTTTTTTTATTCAACAAACATGACCATGTTCACGTCTTAAACTCATACTGAGGCCTTAGTTTTGGTTTTAAATTGCATATCATCATTCATTTATTTATTGTCACACAGAGCAGAAGAATTTTGCCAAAACAAACCAATAGTATCCAGCTGCAGAACGGCAGGCCAGCCACACTCCAGACCCAAACGCATTTCCTTTGATTTAATTATACATCAAATGATTTATGAAGTTAACTTTTCACCTGGATAACGTCAACATTCAGGGTGAATGTAATGTGAGAAATTGGGATAAAAAAAAAAAGAAAAAGAAAAAAAAGAAAAAAAAATTGGGTCAGCCGTTCTGCAGCTGGATACTATTAGTTTGTTTTGGCAAAATTCTTCTGCTCTGTGTGACAATAAATAAATTAATGATGATATATGCAATTTAAAACCAAAACAAAGGCCTCAGTATGAGTTTAAGACGTGAACATGGTCATGTTTGTTGAATAAAAAAAAAAAAAAAAGTAAAAAAAGAAATGGCAGATTTTTTATTTTTTTTCTTGCAGATCCCGATCTTCGGAAAATCACGTGATCGGCACCCGTTCCCGATCACGTGACGTAACGGCAACATCGAGCTGAAGAAGTTAATTCTGGGTAAAACATTCATCTTAACTATTGACGCTCGGGCCTGTAATGAGTTTTTTTTATTTTGACCACCTGCCGAAGTCATTTGTGATCCTAGCAGTCCGGAATAATTATACTTCACCGTTTGGCTTATAGTGGGGAATATTTCAACTCCAAGACATCTAAAGTGTTCTACCATGGGTATATTTGCTGGGAGGGTGGTAGCCTTCGCAGTCACATTAAGTGGAAGGAAGGCCGATTTTGGCCAGTTTATCTTAAATCCCGATAGATTGCCAAAATCATCTATTACTTTGAGAAGATGAGGTAGGGAGGTGGTAGGGTTTTGCATGAACAATATTACATCGTCTGCATATAAGCTAATGTGATGCTGTGTGCCCTTAATTGAGATCGGCGCTATGGACTGGGATTGTCTTATGTACTGTGCTAAAGGTTCTAGAGATAGAGCAAATAGTCCGGGACTAAGAGGACAACCCTGTCTGGACGAGCGCGACACAGGGAAGTGTGGGGAGCAGAATTTACCTGTTAAAATCATGGCCGATGGATCTGTATATAGTACTTTGATCATATTAATGAACCCATCTTCTAACCCCATCCTTCTAAGTACTGCCCATAAATAAGACCATTCCAACCTGTCAAAGGCCTTCATCGCATCTAAGGATAATACAGCTGTAGGAGGCGCGGCATCCTTGCTGGAATCTATCACATGCAGTAACCGTAATAATATAATGCATATAATATAATATTATCCGTGATCAGGACCTGCACATATCATGTAAATAATCAGCCCATTTACACTGCAGCGTTTACAGTGGGGCAGCCATTTTGCTCTTATGTCATGCTCAGGTTGGGATTGCCGTGTGAAGATGGCCAATTGCTGCTCGTCTTCCATCTGTTACCTGCAACACTGTGATGCCCTAATTTCCCTAAGAGGATCAATAAAGTAAATATCTATGTATTTTACGCCTCCACATATTGCTTCCTTCTCCTGCACCCAGAAGAAAGGCTTCTTTAGTAAAAAAAAACGAGGTCTTGGGCAAATCAAAGTGGGTCCTCGGCCTACAGAATGGCATCTATTGCCAATAGCAATGTGCTTCCCCTCCCCCCCTCTCTCACTCCCTTTCTCCTTGGCCTTGTTTTGTCTTACCGGTGAACAAACTTACTTCCTCCTTTTTTATATATATATATATTTAAAACTTTTTTTAACCACTTTTTCTCCTTATTTTTCCCCCATCCCAATTTCGCCTCGCCAATTCTCCCTTCAATTCTCCCCTCCCCTGTCTCGAACGTTGCTAGACTATGCCTCCCACTGGTCGGCTGCAGTGAGGACCAAGCCTTGCATCACGTGTCCCCTTCGGTACACGAGGAGGCAGCTGTCGCATCTTTTCACCTGTACAGCGTGATCTCTCAGTGGCGAGGAGTAACGTGTGGGAGGCTCACGCTGCCCCCGTTACTTCCTGATTCTGCTGTACAGGCGTACCAACCGACCTGTAGGAGTCGCTGTCCACAACGTCCAATCCCCACCCACCAGCTTTCCCACCCCTAACACTGCCAATTGTGTTAGGCTCGAACCCAGCATCCCCTGCGTTAGTGGCGAGCGCCTTGCCCACTGCGCCACTTAGCCGCCCATATATTTTAAACTTTTTACATTTATCTAACAAGAACAAGTATAATTACTTATATATAAATAATATATATATATTAACTAAAGACAAAGGCATGAGGGCAACCACAAGTGGACCACAAGGTGTGTGAGGGGGCATAAGAATGATGAAGATGATGAAGATAGCCTGAGAGGAAGGAAGAGAAAGATAAAAGGAGAAAATATATACATGTTTTGGAGGAGGGGATTAATAGCAACCTGCACTAATGTTGTTACCCTGGCTGCTAGGGTTACATTTAAGTATCAACTTCTCCTTCTCATATGTATTCCCAGATAGAAAATAGAACAACTGAGCCCTGAATTGCCCAGTATAGCAGATAAGGAACACTAGCAAAATAATATCACACAAAGGGTTCTTTATTTGAAAAAGAAAATTTCCACAATGCCTTCTCACATTGAATCCTAAAAAGAGAGCATATTCATGCAGGAAATTGGTGCAGACTTCAGACTGATTTGCCAACCGTGCCCTTGAGGGGAAGAAACCCTTCATCACACCAGATTCTTTAAAGGAGAAACAAATTCCCACTTAAGTTAAGACCAGATGCAACACATTTCCTTAGCTCTCAGTGGGTGTTAAAAACGGGTGTTTTGGTCCCGGTTCCGGCATCACCGAAGCGGAGGTAGGGGCCTGAGAGATGAAAGGAGCACCTCTCCATGTTTAATGCATTATGTGCCTAGGGCCCCGTTAAATAACTTTTCCATGGACACAGGGGCATGTTAGGGAGAAACGCTCCCTAGACCTCGTGTAGGCCCTGTGGTGGCTCCGACTGTGATGGGCTAATTAACCAAGACCTATTTTTAACCATTAGAAAATATACCAGTAGTGTGAGAGAGAGAGCGAGAGAGCGAGAGAGAGAGAGAGTGTGTGTGTGCGAGCGTACGTGCATGTGTGTGTGTATGTGTGTGTATACGTGCGGGGTGCTAAACAGCGAAGCGCCTTGGGCTTAATTAATGGAGCATGGCTATGGGTGTTGTGTCGGTGCGTGTGTTCATGAGTGTAGATGGCAGCATGCAGGGAGCACTCTACAGGAGGGAAGGAATGTGAGCGTATTGTTGCTCCCCACAGCTCGGTGTGTGGGAGGGGGGACACAACTGGACTAAAGGCAGCAACATTTACTACCCAGCAGGACTCTAGGAGAAGAGTGCAGTTCAGCCACGAATGGAATTCATGAGTACTGCAGAGATTAAACAAAACAATAATTGTATTGTGTCAGATAAAAAAATAAATAATTAAGTTCTCATTTTGTAATATCAAATACTTAAATCAAGCATCTTAAATCATATTAAAAACAAATTATATATATATAAAAAAAATGCCTCCTACAGAGGCAATCATACAAAATTGCCAAATATCTGCTTATTTCTTTTTCAGGAAATAGATTATTCAGAATTGAAACCCCACAAAACAAAGGCATCGACTAACAAAGTGTTGGTCAACTAAGACCAAATGGACAGATTATTGGACACAGAGGGGGCAGCCCTAACACTATGCTAAGTGTTGTGATTTCTGTGTGGTGAACAAACAGACTTGTGCACAGAGTGACATGTTTTGCTTGGTGCTATGACAGAGACTTGCCATCAAAGTGGATGACAGAGCTTACCTCTGTGACAGAGACTTGACAGAGAGTCTCTCATCATCCATTACTATGTCACATCCAGTGCAAAAAGAGGACAATGATTTTCACATTATTGTTTGATCTGTACACAACTACTATTACGGTAGACAAAACAAGACTCAGAACAGCGAGTCAGAACTGCTATTGCATCTTTATTTCACACCAGTAGCTGAAGGCAACATGTGAAGCAACGGTGCCGCCTTTCCATCTTCACACTTCTGGAACTCTGGATTGTGAAAATGGCGGTTTTGCGGTTCCTAATGTTTTCATTTTCTTTAGCTATGATGGAAAAGATTTATGTTTTATCTTTTACCAATGCGATCACAATAAAAGCAAACAAGTTGGTAGTCTCAAAATAAAGCGGTTTGTCCACAGTATTTCCACTGTCCCAGTAGGACTTGCCTTGGCCATTACAATGCAGGTGGCTTCTGCACCTTGACAACAGGACGCTGTTGAATGAATATCTAGACCATTCCAGTCAACTGTATAGGGGTATTATTTATTATTTAAAAAAGAATATAGAGTAGGGCACCAGCATTAACAGCCTTTTATAATGGCCCATCGATTCACTGGCCATCATTGACTACATCTAGCCAACATAGACTGCACTATTACAAATGTCCAATATTAACCAGATTGGGATAATACATGAATATGAAATTGCCACGTAAACAGCAGTTTATGATTACCTCAACCAGAATAAGGTCACAGTCAAAGTAAGCAACAGTCAAATTAAGACATGGAGTATTATAGTCACATTATTGAAGTGCATTTTAGACATGTACACCTTAATCACACAATGACTCGCTGTTGGCCTATCTCAAGCTCTGCCCACTTTTCTTGATCCTCCAATCATAACTTTGTTTGCCCGACACACACATGGATTGGCACATACTTTAATACATCTGCTTCACGAAGCATGCTCTTCCAGAGTTTGCAGAGGAAAAATATGAATTTTACAAAAGTGTGCAAGTAAATAGCCACAACGGTATATCACGGTAGCAAAATGATCGGAGGGGAACTCAGACGTGTGACGTGGCATAGGGGTGTGATGTGGAGGGGGCTTCTGGGGCTATGCTCCATAGCATACACAACAATATAAGTAACCCATGTACCACCCAACAGCTTAATGGACATATGCGAATAGTCAATTATTGCAGTCCATGTAAACACTCATTTTTAAAAGTATCCTTGATCAGTAATCACCTTTATTAGGGGAAGGTCTCTTAAACGCTTGCCTAACAGACATCCAGCATTATATAGTGAAACGCTTGCCTAACAGACATCCAGCATTATATAGTGAAACGCTTGCCTAACAGACATCCAGCATTATATAGTGAAACGCTTGACTAACAGACACCCAGCATTATATAGTGAAACGCTTGCAACAGACACCCAGCATTATAGTGAAACATGTATGTACCCAATATGTAGTATTATTAAGTACATCGTCTGCTGTATATATTTAGCATGATGGGTTTTTAACCTGTTCTTAATTAACTGTATGCCATATATGTTATGCTTTCTTTTTTAGCGGCTTTTTAACACCAGGCCCAGGGACAACAGTCGAAAATTTGCTTTGGCTAACACTGTCTCACACATTTACATTTATGTTCATTAATGTGTGCTGTCCCTGTTCAAATAAAGTTGAAACTAAACTAAACGCCAGAATTATAGTGAAATGCTTGTCTAACAGACACCCAGCATTATATAGTGAAGCGCTAGCAAGTGCTGTGTCTGTGTTTAATTGACAACACAAATCAAGTATTGTGTTAACAATAAAGCAGAGCTAACTACATCAGGGCTATGGTGTAGGTGACACCTGCGCACGTCTGTAAATTTGATCAGTCTAGTTAATCAAATCGTTGAATCACTTGAGCACGGACTAGATGGAGAACTAAAGATGTGCCATTTAGCTGCACAACACTGGAACTGATTTCCTGCAAATTAATGATGGCATATATCTTCATGAAAATAATAATAATGTTTTTTAGACATGCCTGATTTGGGGGGGGGGGGGGGTCTGACTTTTTTTTGCAGGGCTGAGCAATACACATTGTTATTCATCTGTATTATATATGTTGTTATTGTTTTGTGTGAATCGTGATATAGGCTTCAATGTTGTTGCCTACATTTATGATAAAAAGCTAATATTGAGTCAGATTTCTCAAATGTATTTAAAAAATATTTGAAATCAAAAAGAGAATCATTGAAAAATGTGTTTGTGTGTTACTGTACCATATCACACATTCCTGTGCAGGTCAACATGATGAACTTGAATTGGATTATCTAATGTGTAATTTTCCATTCCTAAACAGATAGTGATTATAGGCTATGCTATTGGGAAAACTCCCTGAATATTGTGATATTTATATTTGTCCTTATCGCACAGCCCTAATTTATGAAAGCTTCTCAATAGGGCTGCAACAACTGTGGTGGGCAACCATTTTTTATAATGTTATGATGCACCTCCATGGCCTGTTGGACAGTATAGCAAGGGTTAGTTTGTGTTTTATGTTTTTCTTTATTATCATTTGAAGACTTTTGTCTGTTCAAGTTGAAAAGTTGTAAAAAAACAACTATATATTTTTTGCACTCTTGATGTATAGCATACATTTATGTTTGCTTTTTGTTTTCTAACCGTCAATTTGCAAGTTGTTTGAAAGAGCATTGTACAAGACGAGGAATAGCGTTTAGTTCTTTTGCATTCAATTTAGCTTTTTTCCCTTTTTATCTGATTAATCAAAATAATAATCTACAGATGAATCGATTATCAAAATAGTTGTTAGTTGCAGCCCTACTTCTCAAATAGGCAATAGGACTACTCTATATGCTGGAGTGGCACCGCCTAGTTTTGCAGAAATGTGGACTTCCTGCAGCACCAAAGCCACAGGAAGTCCTCATTTTATTTTTAACAAAGCGTATCACATCCACAACAGAGAAACGCTCAACAAATTCATTCAACAAAAACCATGTAGTTTAATTTGGTTTTCACAAGGCACTGATATAATGCAACACATTAGGATTCACAAAGGCTTAGGAGAAGGCATGTGATGGAATTAAACGAGGAGAAAGAGAGAGGAGAGAGAGAGAGAAATAGAGAGAGAAAAAGAGAGAGAAAAGAGAAAGAGAGAGAGAGAAAAAGAGAGAGAGACGCACACAGAGGCAGAGACGAGAAGGGAGAAAGGACATTGACTACCAGATGAGTGTCAGCTTGTTACATTATTCTATAGTCACTGCAGAACAAAATCTCCAGGCCTTGAGGAGAATTTCTTGTTTAAGCAAAGATGATGTATGGGACTGGACTGGCAAGAGTTTAATAACAGAGACCCATGGGTGGGCTTTGCTGCACACAACCTCACTCAATTGCTGCACTAAGGACACTAGCAAGATAGCCTGCATACATGCCTTTGTGTGCATGCACTCACAAGTGGCCTTACCCAAGGTCCATGTGTGAATAAGTATATTGTTATAGACATTTCCGCTCCCCTCCACTGGCACCACTCTTACAAGACAGAAGAAAAATTATTCATCCACATTCATGCAGTGTGAACACACTTTACATGCACGCCCATAAACTCAGCCAGGCTCGCTAGAGATACATGTGATGGATAGCATTAATTACCTCAAATAATAATAATAATTTTACAAATAATTCTCTTAGAGCTCAATTGAGTTAGGTTTGGTCTGGTTGGGTTCCAAGGTGGGAAAATATGTGGATTCATGAGTCTAACAAATCCCCCTATCAAATTATTAACACACATTCTTTACCCAAGACATTTTCATTTCCCCCCAAATAATTACCTGAAAAATATTTGGATTCGATAATCAGATTCGATACTGGATTCACCAAAGTTGGTCAGTGCTAGTGCTGCTGAGTGAGTTGAACTAGAATTTTGATTCACAATAGGGTGTTTAAATCTTCCCAATCAATTCCATTTGAATTTACTTCATGCAGTGCACCAGTTAAATGTCTGATTATATTCATAGTAGGCTATTAGATTGTAGACATCTTGGTTGGCAAACACAGGTGATTGCAATCAAAGAACAGGCGATTATCATTAAATGGCAACCGTGGCCAATGAGCCGTAGCATTGCACAATATTGGTTGGCGAGAAACGTCATTAGAATACTATGAAGAATAGTATATTAGAGGTGTTATCTGGACTCCAAGGGAACCCAACATTACTACACCCACATCAAGCGACTAGCCTACGGTAATATGGCAGGCATAAAGGCAGAGCACAATAACAGACACAGTCTACAGTATGCTCTGACATTGGACCTGCCAACCATGAGGAAAGGCTAGGAGGACTACCTTGTAGTGTGAAAAAAAAAGTTGGTTAATAGGTTATTTCCATGCATTCAATTACCATGATTTCAGGTAGTTTAGGTTAATCAGTTAGCAACAGAGATGCGTTCTCTTGCTCATCTTTTCCACATGATTGTTTCGATTTTAATGTGACTTTCTGTGTGTAGGTGGAGGTGGCATCTTCATCTTTGCTCTCCTGACATGTTTCTCCATTCGGACTTCAGAAGAGACTGTACTGGATGGATGTTAAGGTATCAGTGCCAATTCTAAAGATCAGGATGATCAAACCCTTTATTAAGATTCCTCAAGGAGGATACAAATAAACAACACAACAACCCATCCTTCACAGCGACACTTAAACAGCTTTTAAGTCTTTAACTCAAACTTCTTACCTTCCACTCCACTGATGCACTTGACGCGGTCGCGCACCTCCACGTTGTACCCCTCGAAGGACATGAAGACGCCATCGGGGTGGTAGGGCTCACGTTGGGCGTACACCTTGGAATAGCTGTGCTGGAACTCAAAGCGGTCATAGCCGTCGTACTGGACCACCTTCCCATACACTTCAAAGTACTTCTCCATCCAGCTGAAGGGCATGTAGATGTCCCCGCCCTCCCGACGCCCTTTGATAGTCACGTCGTCATTGATCAGGCAGTCGATTTCCTCGTACTTGATCCCGCTCGCAGCGCCAACTACGGGTGGCGGCTCAGGGGGCTGCGGCGGATGCTGCTGGCTGCTGATGCTGGCATCTCCTCCCTTGGTGCTGGGGGCCGCTGGGGGAGCGCGGGGCAGGAAACGCAGAGAGCCGTCACTGGAGCAGCGGTTCCATAGCAGCACAGTGATCAGAGTGAAGAGGGCGCAGATGACAATGAGGGTCTTGTAGTTGACCCGGGCGGCCAGGCAACGCATAGTCACGGCTCGCCTGCAAGAGAGAAAGACAAAAATAGAAAATAGTAGGGGTGCGGACACCGTGGCACCTCGCCGCAGGGCTGTGAGGTGTTTAACCCCCCTCCCCTCACACACACACACGCCCTCATCTTCCGCTGCGATCGATGGGCCACCGCAGTGCGGGGAGGGCTTGCGTCTGCCAAAAGTTGACTCAAGTTCAAGAAATGTTGTGTTCACTGATGGCCTGGTGTGAAGCCCCATTTCACTGGTGACCTATTAGTGAATATCACTTACACACAAGAGGCGGAAGTGCTTAGAAAATGTAAGGCAATTGCTGACTGGCCTGTGAATGAGTCAATAGCGACCAAATGCAATGGGCTCAGCACTATGGTAAATAAGCCAGTGTTGGACAGAGGTCGACTGTACAGCTGGGGTGGCTGTTCTCTGGGTAGGTCTGACGGGATCTGAACTCCCAGACACAACAATACTGTTAAGAGATAAAAATGTGAAAGGACAAAAACAAACCAGCTTTAGTCAAATTGAGGGCAAGGAATCACTGTTTGGGTTATGGCCAGCTGCCTTTGAAAAATAAAACGTGGAGTGTGGATGTCGGGGTAACGAGAGCATCCTTATCTCCCCATAGAGTCAAAGAAAGAAGACGTTTAAAATTAAGTTCAGTGAGTGGAGAGTCTGGGGGTGTCCAGAATCCAGATACGCCAGACCAGATCACGCATCGAGCCTTTCAGGGAGCTTTACAGAGACAATCAGTCTGGCTCCATGGTTTGTGTCTGCCATGTTTCTCTGGGATTTTCATCGGCCCTGGGAGAAATCAATAGGCAAACAGGGGCCTCCTCCTCCCCCTTACTAATTACAACTTACTGCTCCAGGAGTTTGCAGATACAGCAATGACAAAGAGTCTGACCCTCCTGTGAAACGGGGGAATGGGAGGAAAATCGTTACTCCCCAAGTTCATCTCCGTGCCTCCGCTTAGGCCAGCTCCTGCTAAAAAGGTCAGTGTAATTAATGTGCATTAATTCCACGACGCAGAGTCAGACCCCCCAACAAAGTTACTCTCTCAAAGGACGGGCGTGTCATCTGGAAAAGGGCAAGTGGAATCCCAGAATGCTATTTAACAAGCAAATGTTTTCAGTGTGTGTGATGATCCGATAGTACAAGCTCCTCTTAAGGAACACGCCAACATTATGGGAATTTTGCTTACCTGGAAGCAGGGGAGGAATGGCTAACCTAGTGTATGTAGAGTATGGTATCCATCTTATTGTCTGAATCTGGGGAAGACGGTAAACACATCTTCCACAATGTTGGCATGTTCCCGACAGGGAATCTTCAAAGACCAATAAAGTGATGAGACATGTGACAAGTACTGTATCATATGATTTCCACCACAATGGTCAGATAACATTTTATATCTAATGCACAATTTAAGATTCTCAAAATGTCATGTCTTAAAAGGGAAAAGCCATCTTCTCCATTTCCTTTCCCTTGTAGTTTCAAGAGAGTGAGCTAGAGAGAGAGAGAAAGATAGATATTTCCTTAGCGTTTCTTAGTTTTGTCTTTCCTCCATTTCATTCTGTATTAGACCTTTGTTTATGTAAATAAAATATCCTTTTTGATATACAGTAACAGTCCAAGTCAGTGTACGATTGTTCCAAATGCACCGGGGGAATAGATAGTGTGTCTCAGCCAGTAAGCCGCAGGAGTACGAAATTCCACCACGAACGATTGCCTCTATGAAAAAAACGCAGGCGGCAGATATGGCATGGACAGAGGCTGATAACGATCGACGACCCAGCTGAAACACTGTTTTCTAACGGGAGGGAGCATTCCCTGTGTATGCTCCATGCAAAGCGGTGATATATGCCCCAGCGAGACCAGTGCCATTTGTGTGACATAGTTCAGAGCCAAGTTCAGCCGATACCAATAGTTTGTCGATTAATCGGCCAACCTCTAGTGAGATGAGCGATTGGGCTGGCAGGAGTCCTGACAATGCTGAGAAGGCAGTGAGAAAGGCCTGGGGACTGCATGCTATAAGATAAGCAGAGCCTGTCTTGTCAGGTACCCGACTATAACGGTGGTTTGCTGCCAGTGGAGCTCAGGGCTCAAGTCAAATGGACAGCTTAGAGATGGTCTTAGGTGAGAGGTAATACTTAAATGGTAAATGGTTTATATAGCGCTTTTATCCAAAGCAATTTCGTTCCTCACATTCACCCATTCACTCACACATTCACACACCGACGGCAGCCATGCAAGGTGCCAACCTGCCCGGGAATCTAACCGGGAACCTTCCACTCTACCGCCTGAGCCACTAGAGATGGTCTTAGGTGAGAGGTAATACAGTCTAAACTGACACTGGGCAACATTTAAATACTGCTACTGTAGGACGTTCCTGCTTTCTACTCCTGCTCATCCATACCCATTCATGCATTTCATATAATCTCTCTAAATCCTATTAACTTTGTTATAATTCATAATGTGCTTATGTACTGAGATTTGCATGTAAAGAATGTAATCATTTAGCTTGCTCGTGTTCCATCACTGAGAAATCTGTCGTGGCGCCATGTCCACCTCGTCTTGCCTACATAACTCGTTCTCTAATGATTAACACGGCTATGCCATGTTAGTTCTATGTGTTAACATGTAGGCTACAGCCTAATTATAGTAGAGAGTAGGCTCGCAGCAGTAGTCGGTGATACCGGTGTTACTTGGTATTCAGGGCATTAGACTAGATTCAAATGTATTGTTATTATACAGCACAAACTACAGTATAACGAAAATAATACTGACCGACCTGTAGGAGTCGCTGTCCACAACGCCCGATTCCCACCCTTCAGTTTCCCTCCCCGTAATACGGCCAATGTGTATTACTGTGGACGACCAGCTAAACTGAAAGCAATGTGGAGAGCGGGGCTCGAACAGGAGGCATCCTGTTCGAGCCCAGTCTCCAGCATTCGTTGCGAGTGCCTTGCCCACTGCGCCACGTAGCCGCCCACGGTAAGAATAAATATATATAAATATGGTATATACTGTACAGCATTATTGTATGCTATATTACAGAGTTATATGGGATATGCAGGTGTAGAAGTAGGTATATAGAAAGATTATATGCAGGTATATTCAGACAGATATACATGTATAAATATACATTTATATATGCGGTATACACAGTTGTACATGCCATCATACAGAGTATATGGGAAGACAGTAGGACTGGGCGATTAATCGATTGTATCGATTATTTCAAATGAATGATTTAGGACGATTTTAACAAATGAAAATTTAATACAAAAAAATATATATATTTTTTTAACACTTTCCACGCCGGACCCGATTATAGTCGGGTTTTGGTCGTTATTTATTTTATTACCCATTTCCATTGATTATCCATCCAGGGAGCCTATTCTTTAATCCCAGCCGAAGAGTGCTGCAGAGTGCTTCCGCGTTTTCCCTGATTGGCCGCGACACGCCCCGCGGCAGAGCAGCAGAGCGCAGCCGTAATCCCCCCTGTTTTGCCATCGACGGTTAGCTCAACTCGTTCGCCGCCTTGCTGTGGAGCTTGCGGTGCGGTTGGTGACAAGTTCGAATCACTTCAATTATTTTTTTTTTTTTTTACGTTTAATTAATTTATCATCTCTCGCTATAAACGTGCATTCTTTCGCCGGTTAAGTTTAGGCATTCTTTCGGAGTTGGTTAAGGTTAGGCATTTTTTTTTTATTTTTTTTTTAACTTACATTTTTATTTAACACTTATGGACATACAACATAACATTTATATTGACATCCATAACTTAACGACATACATATATGGGTACTTTCATGAAATTAAAATTAAACATATCATAAAACAACACTGTTCAACAGATCTAAATAATACAGTACAAAAATCATAAAATAATTGTCATACCCAACATAAATAATAATAGAAAAAACTAACTAAAGCAAAGGTGTGTGACACGGGTTCAGAGACCCCCCTTGAGCTTCTTTCCTCCTTTATCCTTCGCCCTCTTGTGTTGTATTTGGTTCCTCCTCTGTGATGTCGTTTTCGTTCCCCTTGTAATCCTCCCACTTTCCCCATCTTTCTCCAAATTTCTCTTCCTGTAACCTCAGCATGTGTGTTATCCTCTCCATATCCTGTATCTCCTCCACTATTCCTACCCATTGTGCTATTGTCGGTGGGTCTTCTTTGTACCACAGGCTTGTTATTGCTTTTCTGGCCGCTATCAACATTATGTTTATTAAATATTTGTCCCCCCCTTGTATTCCCTCGTGTGTCAGGTCTCCTAAGTAAAGCACCAGTCCTGTTTGTGGTAACCCGTATCCTAATATTCTGATCATTGCCTCCCCTATCTCCTCCCAATACCCCTTCAGCTTCTGACATCCCCAGAATATGTGCGTGTGATTTGCCCCCTCCTTCCCACACATCCTCCAGCATGCTCTTTGTGTTGGTGCATATTTTCCCTTCAGCTCTGGGGTTATAAAGAATCTGATTATGTTTTTCCATCCAAACTCTTTCCATATCCTCGATCCTGTTGTTGAATGTTGCACCTCGCATATGTTCCCCCATTCCTTCCCTGTTATTCCTATCTCTAGTTCTCTCTCCCATTTCTCCCTTATATAATCGGTCGTGTGTCCCTTGCTGGTCATTATAGCCCGGTACAGTGCTGATATTACCCTTCCTTTCCCTCCTTCGTATGCCCTTACTATCATCCTAATTATTCCATTCTGTTCTTCTTCCTTGTCCCCTCTTATTTCTTTATTATAGTAATCTCTAATCTGTAGATATCTGAAGTGGTCCTTGTTTTCTAGTCCAAATTTCTCCTTTAATTTTTGTAGTGTTTGCATTTCCCCCTTCTCTATCATTTTGCATATCGCTGTTGCCCCCCCCCCCCCCCCCCCCCCCTCTCCCACCTTCTGAATCCATGGTCCAGCCTCCCTGGTTTGAATCTCTTGTCATGTGCTATCCATCTCAGAACCCCTGACTGCTTCTCCAATTTGTGTGTTTTTACTACTCTGTTCCATATGGTCAAGGTGCATTTGGTGATTGGATCTAATAGTCCCTCTTTTTCTTTAAATAGTTCCCTATCTCCCACCAGAGCTTGTACCTTGTATCCCTCCCCTTCTTTTTCAATGTCTTTCCATCTTGCCTCATATCTGTCGTTACACCAGCACGTGACACGTCACTGCTCTCAGTTGTGCTTAGGGATGGGTACCTTTCACATTTGAACCGATACCGGTACCGGTACCTGTGAATCGATACCGGTACCCAACGGTACCTTTTTTCGGTACTTTAGTCTCAAGAAATGTAATTTACCTACCTCAGTCGTAAAAAAAAAAATCCAAACTTCAAATAACTACAATTTCGACAGTTTTCGGCTTGTCATTGCTCCGACTGCTTTGTTGTTGAATCAAGTCAAATCCTAGGTAAGCATATATTGTGCGTGTGAACGTTGACATGAAAAGAAAAACGTAAAAAAAAAAAAAAAAAAAAAGTAAAAAAAAAAATTGAATAAATTTTTTTTATTTATTTTTTGGTTTCTCACTTGATTCGATACTCGGTAGTACCGACGTGTTTCGGTTCGGTACCTCAAAAGTACCGAATTCGGTACCCATCCCTAGTTGTGCTGCATAGTAATAATCTTGTAGGCTGGGTACTGCCATCCCTCCCTCTTCCTTTGGTAGTTGTAGTGTTTTATATCTGACCCGTGGTCTTCTCCCCGCCCATATGAACCTCGATATCAGTCTGTCCCACTCCCTGAATTGATTCTGTGGTATTTGTATCGGTAGTGACTGGAATAGGTACTAGGGGTGGGAATCACCAGTTTCATCACGATACGATACGATATCGATTCTTTGGACAACGATACGATATTTTCCGATATCACAAAGTCTGCCACGATACGATTCGATTCAGGTGCCTGCGATCGATATGAGACGATATTATATGCCCATTTAACACAATCGGTAACATTTAAATCAACACAAAAAAAGGCAATGGAAGGGCGGCTACGTGGCGTAGTGGGCAAGGCGCTCGCCACGGAATCTGGAGACGCTGGGCTCGGCTGTTCGAGCCCAGCGCTCCACATTTGCTTTCAGTTTAGCTGGTCGTCCGTACTAATACACATTGGCCGTATTAGGGGGTGGGAAACTGATGGGTGGGGATCGGGCGTTGTGGACAGCGACTCCTACAGGTTGGTTGGTGCGCCTGCGCAGTGGAATCAGGAAGTGTCGGGGGCAGCGTGAGCCTCCCACGCGTTACTCCTCGCCACTGACTGAGAGATCGAGCTGCGCAGGTGAAAAGATGCGACTGCTGTTACCTCAAGTAGTGGAGGGGACTTGTGCTATGTATGACTTAGTCCACATTGCAGCCGGCTTGTGGGAGGCAAGAAACAGCGTTCGTGACAGGGGAGGGTTGAATTGGATGATAAGAAATTGGGATGAGAGAAAATATAGAAAATGGGAGAAAAAGTGGATAAAAAAAAAAAAAGGGCAATGGAAATATCATTTGACATTTTTATTTTTGATCTCTTCCAGACATTTAAATGAAAAACAATCTATTGTTTTTAATACAAATAGACCTCCTGTTCACTGTTTTTGGTTAGTTTCTTTTTTTCCCCGATATTAATATCCTATCACAGCGCTGTATTTTGGCTGGAAAAGGCATATTGGGAGTCAGAAGGTGCAGTACCGGCCAGATCCTGTTAGTGGGGCTATCTCGAGAATGCAGTAACCCCCCCTCCTTCCCAGTCTCTCTATGGCTCTATCAGCTTAGCTTAGTTAGCTCACGCTAACGCAACGTTAATTTCGGTATTTAATGCGACGTGGGCATAAAGGAATGGCGAGGATGGAAAGCATGTTAGATGCATTTGACCCCTTGTGGGGGAAAAAACAACAGGCACTTATTTCGGGCAAAATAGGCGGACTCTAAGGCAATGCTGTCTAACGTCTACACACGCTGAGCTACTGTTGTTGTTGCAGCCGGGTGGATATGCTCACGAGGGGATTTTCAAAATAAGAGTATCGCAATATGAATCGATCTTTTTACATTGCATCGATCCTATTTGATAATTGATAATAGATCGATATATCGATCTGGATCGATGTATCGTCCCACCCCTAATAGGTACAGTAACCTTGATAGTATGTTCATTTTAATGACCTCTATTCTTGAATTGAAGTCCAAGGGCATTACTGTCCATCTCTCTAAGTCTCTCTTGATGTTCTGATTTATCTGTGTATAGTTCGCCTCAAACAGTTTCCCCACCCCTCTCGTGATGTTCACCCCTAAGTATTTAATCTTGTCCATGTCCCATCTTATCCCGTACTGTTCCCTAATTTCCGTCGTTGGGGTATAGTTCCATGCTAAGGTCTGTGTCTTTGTCACGTTTAGTTTGTATCCTGACAGTAGTGGCCATAATCCTTCAGTAGATCCATCAGTGCCGGGAAGCTCTTGTCTGGTTGCCTCATGTATACTATCACGTCGTCCGCAAATAAGCCTAGTTTATATTCCGTTCCCTTTATCCTTACTCCCTTAATGTCCTCGGTCTGTCTGATCAGTTGTGCCAGTGGTTCTATGAAAACGGCAAAGAGCGTTGGTGAGAGACAACATCCCTGTCTGGTAGCCCTCTCTAATCTGATTCTATCCGTCAGGCTGCCATTCACCTTAACCCTCGCTGTCGGTTCTTGATATAGCGCCTTGATCATCTTCATCGCCCTCCCGTTCAGTCCGAACCTCATCAATGTTTTATATAAAAATGTCCAGCTCACACTGTCGAATGCTTTTTCTGCATCTAGGCTAATCAGTACCGCGCTACCACCTTGTTTTTGTATCTCCTCTACTATGTGTAATGTCTTTCTCACGTTGTCCTGTGTCTGTCTCCCTTTAATAAATCCAGTTTGATCTTCAAGTTTCTATAATAGTTGTCATACAGAAGTACAGAATACTTTCATACAAAATGCTTCTTACTGTTACGCTCCAGAGACTGTGCTAGACAAGATAGTATCAAATAACATAGTATAGCATGTAATTTTAGAAGAAGAAAATGAGGTCACAGTGTTCGGTATAGACATATGTACAATGTTCTGAGTTACCATATAATATACAATACTATGCAGTGTACTAATGTACAGTACTATATAGTGCAAAGCAGAAATGGGATGAGGTACATCCTCATCTATAATGTCTGGCATAAACGTCTCAAATCTTTGATAGTATCGATGTATACATCTTGTAATCTACGTTGAGTATGGACACAGGTCTGAAACTACTACATAATTCTCTATCCTTCCCTTCCTTCGGTATCGTGGTGATTATGGCTTCCTTCCACGAGGGGGGCATTTTGCCCTCTTCCATCGTGTGTCTGAACGCCGCCCCTAACATGGGTGCTAATTCTGTTCTAAATGTCTTGTAGAATTCCGATGGGAATCCGTCGCTCCCCGGAGATTTGTTGTTTTTAGCTCTACTAATTGCCTCTTCCAGTTCTCGTTCCGTAATTATTTTATTTAATTCTTCATTCTGTTCTTTCCCTATCGATGGTAAGTTTAGGCATTCTTTCGGAGTTGGTTAAGGTTAGGGTTAAGTTTAGGCATTATTTCGGAGTTGGTTAAGGTTAGGGTTAAGTTTAGGCATTATTTCGGAGTTGGTTAAGGTTAAGTTTAGGCATTCTTTCGGAGTTGGTTAAGGTTAAGTTTAGGCATTCTTTCGGAGTTGGTTAAGGTTAGGGTTTGTCGCAGAGCATGGCAATAGAATGCCTGTCTGTCTTTCTTGACGCGGAGGCAGCAGCCTATTTCCGCTCTGCCGCGGTCACATGGTCACGTGGCCAATCAGAGAAACGCGAAGCACTCTTCGGCTGGGATTAATATAGACGCATCCAGGGAGCCTGTTATCATTGGGAATGGGCAAAAGTCCAATACTGCCGCCTGGTGGGTTGCGGCCTGTATTGCACATCCTTTGAAACTCTCTGTATTCGGATGTGCGTTGATGAAATAGGTCCGGGCGGATTTTTCCTAGTCGGACATGGCGAGCACTTATAACGCATGGATTTATAAGAATCCCGATTAATGTTCTTTGGTGGATTATGTTATGGACACGATCGACATCAATACTTGGAATGACGATCAGATAATTGGAATATTCTTTTTGGAGTACATCCTAGTCAAGGTAAGGGCTATATGGTATCAATCTTCTTTTTTTTTTATCTACTTTTTCTCCTCTTTTTCTATTTTTCTCCCATTCCAATAGCGCTGTGCCAATTCTCCCCTGTTTTGAACATTGCTCGCATATGCCCCCCACTGGCCGGTTGTAGGGAGGATAGAAGCCTTGCATCACATGTCCCCTCCGATACATGAGGAGGCAGCCTGTCACATCTTTTCACCTGCCAGCGTGGACTCTCATTGGTGAGGTGTAACGTGTGGGAGGCTCACACTACCCCCGCCATTTCCTGTCTCTGCTGTGCAGGCATCCCCAACCGACCTGTAGGAGTCGCTGTCCACAACGTCCAGATTACCACCCATCGACTTCCACCCGCTAACTCTGCCAATTGAGTTAGTATGACGGCTGGCCCAAGCCGGAGGCAACGCCGACAGCCGGAGTCGAACCCGGAGTCTCTTGCTTTGGTGACGAGCGCAATGTCCACTGCGCCACCCAGCCGCCCATATGGTATCAATCTTGCGTTGATCCAATAATTCCTTCATTGCAATCGGACCGTATGTGTGTAATGTACTGTGTAACGTATTCCGTTGGTGACAATCAAAGCATAAAAAACTCCCCCCCCCCCCCCCCCACCCTTTCATGCATTCATGATGAAACATAATACCGATAATATAGCGTTGATTTCGAAATAGTAGCGTATCCAAGCGAGAAACGGCACAGTTAGTGAATTGCACGTATTACTGCATAGCGTCAATTATTTATTTTTTAAGTGAAGATTGGTGAAAGTTAGGTTTGCACTTCAATCCTAATATGGAAATTCATCTTGGTTTGATAATCTTTGTGTCATTATTATGATTACAGTGTATGGCAGTTCTAGACAGTGAAAGCAGTAGGTATAGGCAGCAGAGTTCTATACAGTCTGGGTACCAGAGCCTAGGGCAGTGGTTCTCAAACTGTGGTACGCGTACCACTAGTGGTACTTGGTGGTACTGCTGGTGGTACTTGAAAACATTTCCAAAAAAGCTAAAAAAAAAAAGAAAAAAAAAAAATTTATTTATTTATTTTTTGCAGTCAGGCCACTGAACTTAGAAGCAGGCCAGGCCAGTGTTTCTGGTTGCGGCAGTGCGATAGTTAGATAATCTAAGTGGGGAACAACCAGGAGATCACTGTGACAGAGAGTAGTGCAGTCTAAACAGTCATAAATCTTTAATTCAACTTCAGCCCTGATCATAACCATTTATTTCTAGATTTCTTGTAATGTCAGATAAAAAATGAAATACTCCCACTTTTCTGAAAAGAGTTGGTGTTAAATCTGACATTACAAAAAATCCATCAAAATATGTGTTGCTGCTAATCATTGACACATGCCTAGCCTGTAATAACCCCCCCCCCCCAGAAAAATGTACTTTGCATTTGATATATTGTAAATATTTTACTTTTTGTGTGTTTTTTTTAACAATAATTTGTGATGCCATCACACAAACTGGCATTTAAAGGGTAAACATTCAAAAATGTATTGAATATGTGTTTTCTTTTCTTTTTTACAATAATTTGTGATGCCCATCACAAACACTGGCATTTAAAGGGTAAAAATTCAAAAATTCCTGCACCAGAATGCAGGAAATTAAGTTTTTGTAACAAAATAATTGTGTGTGTGTGTGTGTGTGTGTGTGTGTGTGTGTGTGTGTGTGTGTGTGTGTGTGTGTGTGTGTGTGTGTGTGTGCGCGCGCGTGTGTGTGTGTGTGTGTGAGTGTGAGTGTGAGAGAGAATGACGGACAATTGCTTGCTGTGTGAGAGAAAAGAGAAAGAGAGAGAGAGAGAGAGAGAGAGAGAGAGTGAGAGAGAGAGAGAGAGAGAAAGATAGAGAGAGAATTAAGTACATTTGCTGAAATACAGTTGTTCTTAATTTTCTCACTTGATATGTGAGAATGTTAGTTATTATGTTCTCAATGCCCCTTGCATTGTATGACTTGTGTGGAAGCATTTGCTAGTTCTAGTGCTATCCCTTTGTACATTGTGGCTGTGTCTGACAAAAGTTAACAATAAATAATGGTATTAGGAATACATTTGCCTCCTGCGTGAACTGTGCATAGCTAATAGACTGTATTTTAACGCCGGTCATATGGTGGTACTTGGAGAACCAGCTACGTTCTCAGGTGGTACTTGGTGTAAAAAGTTTGAGAACCACTGGCCTAGGGTGTACAATGCACATCAACTGAGTATATTATTTGGCTAGCAGCTTTTATTTATTTTTTCCATTTAGTTCATTTTCACATATCAGTGCCCACGTTCATCAAATTAAAAACTCTAATTTGTAAAATACTAAGCGTGTTATCAATACTAAGTCAGACAGCATTATAAACTCAGCGCAGACAGCGGAGCTTAGGTCTGTGCAGCAGAGTTGCGTTTCACTTTCACTTCTCGAGTAGATTTAACTTCATGTGAAGCAGGGAAAGAAGGCTCTAGAGACAACATGACAGGTTATACAACGATGGTGGAGGATTTGGCAATATTTCAGATTTAAAGCCTGCAGCAGCTCAACTGGAGAGGAGCTCAGAGGACCAGTCCAGAGCAGCAAAAGTATGTTTGCATGATGCGCTAAATAACAGATACATTGATCCATCCAATTGACAGTATTATGTCCGTTGGTTTCTTTTTAAATTAGAACCTAAGGTCAACTCTGTCTGTCAATAATAAAAATAATAATAATAATAATAATAATAATAATAATAATAATAATAATAATAATAATAATAATAATAATACATTCTATTTATAAGGCGCCTTTCAAGGCACTCAAGGTCGCCGTACAACAATTTAAAAACGGTTAAATTCACAATCACAATTCATTAAAATATAAAATATAAAAAATATTAAATATAAAATCAGACAAAATAAAATCAGACATACGCCTGCCTAAATAGGTGGGTTTTGAGGTGGGTTTTAAATAGAATGACGGAGTCAATGTTCCTGATGTCGGGGGGGAGGGAGTTCCAGAGGCAAATGGATACTACTCAAATGGATACTACTCAAATGGATAGTACTAGTGGCAGGCAACATGAATGACCACAAGGTGGCGCGATACAACGTAAGGAGGACAGTGTCAGAGGCCAAACGGCGCTACAGGGATAAAATTGAACTCCAGTTTGAACAAGCTGACTCTAGAGCTATGTGGCAGGGGCTCAAAACGATGACAGACTACAAAGGCGCCTCCCTCAAACTGAACAGTGACATCTCCTTAGCAAATGACCTCAATACCTTCTATGCAAGGTTTGATGCTGGTAATAACAACACCAGCTCACAAGCCACGGCAATGGGGGGGGGGGGGGGTCGGCTGCTGATGGAGGCGCAGTGTTCAGGGTAACAGAGCATGAGGTGAGACGGACCTTTAAAAAAGTGAATATCAGGAAGGCAGCAGGTCCGGACGGCATCCCCGGCCGCGTCCTAAAAGTCTGTGCCGACCAACTGGCCCCAGTATTCACTGACATATTTAACCTGTCCTTAGAACAGGCTGTCATCCCCACCTGCCTGAAGAAGTCCACTATTATCCCTGTACCCAAAAAATCCAAGCCTGCTTGCCTCAACGACTACCGCCCTGTAGCTCTCACCTCCATAGCCATGAAGTGCTTTGAGAAGCTAGTAAAGGGCTACATCTGCTCCTCCCTCCCCATCAACATGGACCCCCTGCAATTTGCATACCGCCCCAACAGGTCCACGGAGGACGCCATAGCCCATGTGCTGCACACAGCAGCATCACACCTGGACAAGAGGCAGGGGAACTATGTGAAAATGCTATCGACTACAGCTCGGCATTCAATACCATAGTCCCCTCCATACTCATAGCCAAGCTCAGGGACCTGGGCTTGGGCTATGACCTCTGCCAGTGGGTCTTGGACTTCCTGACTGGCAGACCCCAGGTGGTGAGAGCAGGCAACTGCACCTCCTCATCCATCACCCTCAACATAGGGGCCCCCCAGGGCTGTGTTCTGAGTGCCCTCCTCTACTCCCTGTACACACACAACTGTGTGGCTCAGCGGAGTAGCAATACAATCATCAAATTTGCTGACGACACAGTGGTGGTGGGCCTGATCTCTGCCAACGACGAGAGGGCCTACCTGGAAGAGGTCAAGGTCCTGGCGGGATGGTGCCAGGAAAACAGCCTCTCCCTGAACGTCAGCAAAACAAAGGAGATGATTGTGGACTTCAGGAGGTCGGGGGTCAAGGACTACAGCCCCCTCAGCATCGACGGGGCACCGGTTGAGAGAGTCAACAGCTTTAAGTACCTCGGAGCCTACATATCCGAGGACTTGACATGGACCACACATATTGACAGTGTTGTGAAGAAGGCACGACAACGCCTCTACTTCCTCAGGCGCCTAAGGAAGTTCCAAGTCAGTCAGAAGATCCTTAAGAACTTCTACTCATGTACAATAGAGAGCATCTTGACCGGCAACATCACCTCCTGGTTTGGGAATAGCACTGCACAAGACCGAAGCAGACTACAAAGAGTGACACGTTCAGCCGAACGCACAATTGGAGGGGGGCTCCCCACCCTCCAGAACATTTACAACAAGCGTTGCAAGGGCAAGGCTAAGAGAATCATTAAAGACTCCAGTCACCCGAACAACTGCCTCTTTGAACTGCTGCGGTCAGGCAAGCGATACCGGAGTCTCAAGGCGAGCACAGAAAGACTCAGAAGAAGCTTCTATCCCCAGGCCATCAGGCTGCTAAACGAACAATGAATGAACACTACACAACAACAACCACCAAACGCACATAGCACACACATCCACACGCACACACTCACTTTAAACAAACACACTGTAGCACCCACTCCACACACTTTATAGCACACACCCACTTTAAACAAACACACTGTAGCACCCACTCCCCACACTTTATATTTATTGATGAAGGATTGCACTACAACTCGTACACCTTACTGTAAATTGTACCTAAAATTGTACCTCATCCCATTTCTGCTTTGCACTAGATAGTACTGTACATTAGTACACTGCATAGTATTGTATATTATATGGTAACTCAGAACATTGTACATATGTCTATACCGAACACTGTGACCTCATTTTTCTTCTTCTAAATTACATGCTATATTATGTTATTTGATACTATCTTGTCTAGCACAGTCTCTGGAGCGTAACAGTAAGAAGCATTTTGTATGAAAGTATTCTGTACTTCTGTATGACAACTATTAAAGAACTTGAACTTGATACTACTCATTGAAAATGTATTAAACACAGACATAGAGAGACAGACACAGTGGATCAATGTAGCTGCATAATGTTAAAGATGAAAGTAAGCTTTCTACAGATAGAGCGTAGTTTTGTAAAATGTCTGGTGTTACCGGTAATACCGGTGTTGTCATGAGTTTATTATTCATGGACAATTTCAAATCACTGTGGCAACTGGCAGCCCTAGTAGAGACAACATTTTTATCTAGTGGACCAGGCTGAAGCTGTGTTGTTCATAGTTCATTCTGACCTAAATCCACTTATGTGCATGAGATATGGATGGGCCTCTGTAATCCAGGGGGGATGAGCCCAACTGTGGAAGTGTTGCACTGATGTAATCCCTCTGGTAATAACTACAAGTTTAGCTTGTGACTTAGAGGGAAAAATACACTGAAATAAAATACAAAAAATAAACAAACGTGGCTGGTCAGGATGTGGAGGATGAAAGCCGTCCACCCCTGACAGACTGTGTGACCCGGGTTAAATAGGAGCTTTTCAACTTTTTATTTTTTCAACACAATTAAATGTAAAGCAGCGAATTGGGACCTCGACGTTTTAAATTATACCATCGATGTAGGTGTGGCCTGCATGATCAAATAAGCTCCTCTGTATGTTTTTAAGTTTCAAGTTTCAAGTTTCTTTAATAGTTGTCATACAGAAGTACAGAATACTTTTGTACAAAATGCTTCTTACTGTTGCGCTCCAGAGACTGTGCATGACAAGATAAGTATGAAATAAAAACATAGTAAAAATTAGAAGTAAAAAAAGAGGTCACAGTGTTCAGTTTAGACATATGTACAATGTTCGTAGACGTAGTTACCATACAATATACAATACTGTGCAGTGTACTAATATACAATACTATATAGTGCAAGGCATAAATGGACGAGGTGCAGTTTAGGTACAATTCACAGTAGGTGTACGAGTTGTAGTGCAAATCCTTTATCAATAAATATAAAGTGTAAGTGTGTTTGTGTGATCTAAAGTGTGGAGAGTGGGTGCTGCAGTGTGTTGTTTGTTTGAGTGAGTGTGTGCTTGTGGGTGTGTGTGCTGTGTGCATTTGATGGTTGTTGCATAGTGATTATTGTTCGTTTAGCGATTATTGTTCGTTTAGCAGCCTGATGGCCTGGGGATAGAAGCTCCTTCTGAGTCTTTCTGTGCTCGCCATAAGACTCCGGTATCGCTTGCCTGACGGCAGCAGTTCAAAGAGGCAGTTGTTCGGGTGGCTCGAGTCCTTAATAATTCTCTTAGCCTTCCCCTTGCACCGCTTGTTGTAAATGTTCTGGAGGGTGGGAAGCCCCCCTCTAATTGTGCGTTCGGCTGAACGTGTCACTCTTTGTAGTCTGCTACGGTCTTGTGCAGTGCTATTCCCAAACCAGGAGGTGATGTTGCCGGTCAGGATGCTCTCTATTGTACATGAGTAGAAGTTCCTAAGGATCTTCTGACTGACTTGGAACTTCCTTAGGCGCCTGAGGAAGTAGAGGCGTTGTCGTGCCTTCTTCACAACACTGTCAATGTGTGTGGTCCATGTCAAGTCCTCGGATATGTGGGCTCCGAGGTACTTGAAACTGTTCACTCTCTCAACTGGTGCCCCGTCGATGCTGAGGGGGCTGTAGTCCTTGACCCCCGACCTCCTGAAGTCCACAATCATCTCTTTTGTTTTGCTGACGTTCAGGGAGAGGCAGTTCTCCTGACACCACTGTGACAGGTTCTCTACCTCTTCCAGGTAGGCCCTTTCGTCGTTGGCAGAGATCAGGCCCACCACTACTGTGTCATCAGCAAATTTGATGATGGTGTTGTTGTTCCGCTGTGCTACGCAGTCATGTGTGTACAGGGAGTAGAGGAGGGGGCTCAGAACACAGCCCTGGGGGGCCCCTATGTTGAGCGTGATGGATGAGGAGGTGCAGTTGCCGGCTCTTACCACCTGGGGTCTGCCCGTCAGGAAGTCCAGGACCCACTGGCACAGGTCATAGTTCAAGCCCAGGTCCCTGAGCTTGGCTATGAGTTTGGAGGGGACTATGGTATTGAATGCTGAGCTGTAGTCGATGAACAGCATTCTCACATAGTTCCCCTTCCTCTTGTCCAGATGTGATGCTGCTGTGTGCAGCACATGGGCTATGGCGTCCTCCGTGGACCTGTTGGGGCGATATGCAAATTGCAGAGGGTCCAGGTTGATGGGGAGGGAGGAACAGATGTAGCCCTTCACTAGCTTCTCAAAGCACTTCATGGCTATGGAGGTGAGGGCTACAGGGCGGTAGTCGTTGAGGCAAGCGGGCGTAGATTTTTTGGGTACAGGGATGATGGTGGACTTCTTCAGACAGGTGGGGATGACGGCCTGTTCCAAGGACAGGTTGAAGATGTCAGTGAATACCGGGGCCAGTTGGTCGGCACAGACTTTTAGGACGCGGCCGGGGATGCCGTCCGGTCCTGCTGCCTTCCTGATATCCACTTTTTTAAAGATCCGTCTCACCTCATGCTCTGTTACCCTGAACACTGAGTCTCCATCAGCAGACCCCCCCCCCCCCATTGCCGTGGTTTGTAGGCTGGTGTTGTTATTCACAGCCTCAAACCTCGCATAGAAGGAGTTGAGATCATTTGCTAAGGAGATGTCACTGTTCAGTTTGAGGGGGGTTCCTTTGTAGTCTGTCATTGTTCTGAGGCCCTGCCACATGCCTCTAGAGTCAGCCTGTTCAAACTGAAGTTCAACTTTATCCCTGTAACGCCGTTTTGCCTCTATTACTGCTCTCCTGACGTTGTATCTTGCCATCTTGTGTTCTTCCATGTTGCCTGTCACCAGCCCGGTGTTGTATGCTGATGTGCGCACTTTCAGAGCCTCACGGACGGATTTGTCTACCCAGGGCTTTTGATTTGGGTAGATATTAATTTTGGTGGTGGGGATTATTACTTCTACCTGAGTACAGACATAGTCAATCACCGTTTCGGTGTATTCGTTAATATTGGCTGTGTTATCACGGAATACACTCCATTCTGTGCTTCCCAGCACTGCTTGGAGTGACTCCACTGACGTCACGGCCCAACGCTTAACCTCTCGCGAGACCACCGGCGTTCGCTTGAGACTCTGTTTGTACTTAGGCAAAAGAAAAATTGCAGCGTGATCGCTTTTACCGAATGGACTAAGAGCCTGTGACTTGTACCCATTCTTAAATTGCGAGTATACATGGTCTAATATGTTCTCGCCTCTGGTGGGACAGGTCACATGCTGATAGAAATTCGGCAGCACCTTTTTAAGACGCGCGCTGTTGAAATCCCCCAAGACCAAAATGGCCGCGTCAACGTTAGCTGCCTGGAGTTTGTTTACCTCGTCGTGAAGTTTTGAAAGTGCGACCTCAGTGTTCGCGTGTGGTGGAACGTACACTCCGATGAGGATGATGGACGTTAACTCTCTTGGGAGGAAGAAGGGTCGACATTTTATCGTGATAAACTCCAGGTCTGGGGAGCAGTGGTTAGACATTTCCTTTGTGTTGCCTACATCGCACCACTCCTTGTTTATCATGAAGGCAATGCCGCCTCCTTTCTTCTTTAATGACTCTTCTGCCGTCCGGTCTTTGCGGAGAACGAAGAAATGGTCTGCCGGTTCTATTGCGTGGTTCGGGACATCTGGACTCAGCCAAGTTTCTGTGAAACAGAGGACGTTACAATCCCGAATGTCCCTCTGGAATTGGATCCTTGCTCTGATGTCGTCCAATTTGTTTCCTATCGATTGCACATTGGCCAACAATATGCTGGGCAATGTGGTTCTGTGTCGTTTGGACCTCAGTCTGTTCCGGACCCCGGCTCTCTTTCCTCGTCTTCGCGGCGGCTTCTTGGCGTCTTGGCCATGGCCGGCATAACAAAGGATCTCGGCGGGCCATTTCTGCTGTTCAGCGATCCGATCCAGAGAGCGATCCGATCCAGAGAGCAATCCAAACGGTAAGTTTTTCTTAATCCAATGTCAATGATTGACTGACGGTCATACACATATAATGCACCAACAGTTGGTGCAAATAAAACTCCTAATACTATAAAAATTAACAAAATAAAGCACAGTCTCGTCGGAGCGATCAGAAAGGCAGCCATCAGAGCGGCGCCAGTGTTTGTGTGTTTTAAGCATTAGTCGGTCTGGTCACCAAGGTGACCGAGCCTCGTTTACACCAACACTCCCCATCCTCCACGCTATAATACATGGTCATCTCTGGAGGCACAGGGGAAGGGAATGAGGCGCTGGAGGAAGAAGTGATCTGAATGCTACTAAGAATGGCATAGCCTACCTGGAGCTGAAGATGAGGGCAACCCACAAGTCTTTCCTTTAGCCTCTCAAAAGGGGAATTTCCTTGGCCTCAACTAATGTCCCGATCCGATCACGTGATCGGAATCGGCGTCGATCACGTGCTTTTCAGAGTATCGGGGATCGGGAAAAAATTATAATAAAAATCGGCAGTCAAAAAAAGAAATATTTTATTCAACAAACATGACCATGTCCACGTCTTAAACTCATACGGAGGCCTTAGTTTTGGTTTTAAATTACATATAATATGTCATCATTAATGTATTTATTGTCACACAGAGCAGAATAATTATCCACAACAAACACATTCCCCTTTAATTTTCACTGTTGCAACAAATTCCCTTTAATTTAGACGCTACACGCTACACGCGACCACATCACAACAACAACACGTCGCTCCCGAAACACGGTTAATATCCACTGACTTGAGCAGCTAGACTTAATGTCAGAGGTTTGGAACTAAGCATTTTAAAATAGAAAGTCAAGCCAGTTGCAATGTTTGCAAGGAGGAGATTCCGCGTGGAGGAAAAACTCATGAAGCAGCAGGCTGGAGGCGAAGTTTTCAGACTAACTTTTCAACTGGAGGATAACGTTACGTGACTGAGGATTATCGTCGGCGTTTCAGACCAGAATGGACCATTACGTAAGTCGAACACTGAATGTATACTAATGTGCAAACATATATTGAAACTTTTAATATTTCTCATATGAAGCAGAAGCACATTTCTCAGGGTGAATGTAATAACAAAAGCTTCCGCTCTCGCGCCCCGGACTATTATAGGCAACAGATGGGCTTGTCTCGCTCTGCCAGTTTCTGACAAAAATGCGTCAAAATTGATTACTAATGTGAAAGATCGGATCAGAAACGATCGGATCGATAGATATTTAAAATCACATGATCGGGATCGGATCGGAAGCAAAAAAAGGCGATCGGGACATCCCTAGCCTCAACACTGGCACCCCAGAGCTTGAGTGCATAGGGACTACACTGTCCTGACCAAGCAGACATAATAGACATGGGGGGTGGAGGTTGAGGACAGGGGGGTGGGGTTGTGATGGAGAGGAGGCACTAGGGGCTACAGGGCCTGTAAAAGGTTTGATGACCCCAGAGGCTGATGCCTTCAGTCCCATTGCCTTATGGATGTTAGAACTAATCCACTCAATCATTTCCTTACCCTCCACCTTTATTGCACTAGGAGGGAAGCTGCTGGCAGGTCGATACGGCTTTAGGTTGCCTTGAAGGGGTTCGAGCCCGAAGCCTCGCAGAGAACACGAGGGACACCACACGATGTGCAGAATCAACAATGATGTGCTTGTCCCAACTTTTCAGGGTCAGAGACAGGTGGGCATGAAGCTTTGCCAAGACATCCCAGTGTATGAAGCAACTCAGTATATAGCACTTCACTAAAGCAAAATTAGCTATGGTGGAAAAAGAATATATATATATAAAAACCTGAGCCGCAACAACGCCAAGTCTCCAAATATAACACAGCACTCTTGTAGGTGGCAAACTGGAGGCGCGTTGAGGCGGGAGAGACGTGTTGAAAAGAAGCTTTGAGAGAGTAATACAGGATGGAGTGGGAACATCGATCCAAGGACCTGGGAACTGTAAACAGGGAGCGTAGAGGTCATAAGGAGACCGGTCTCAGAGGTCTGATCATTCACACTCCCTCAGATCGCTCACAGGACCAGCTCCGATAGCTGTCATTTGCCTGTAATGCTGAGGACAGGCAGCAGCTGCAAAGCACTGTTAACATATCAGGAATCTCTGGATGCAATAACAGCTGCTACATGAACTACACAGGCCACGGCTCAAGGGTATCTGATTCCACCTCAGACTTGATGTAGACGGTTCCAAGGCACCAGCTGGAGAGCTCATTCTAAAACGAATGCAAAAGTCTTGATGGCTTTTGTTGACAGAATCCGGCTATAGGGCGACAATAATGTGGTCAAGAGGCATGGTTTCTATCTTTAGCCTTTAACTGGCGTGGTTTATTTATTCACATGGCATGAGCAGCAGTTCTAGAGTTCTCCTCTCACTGAGAGGCTGGGGGGAAAGAGGAAGAGTGGGAGGAGACATCTCTATTTATACTCGGCACCTGGTGGTGTTCCTGAGTGGCTCCGCCTAGAGCGCCCTCTAGTGGAAACAGTTATATATGCAGTTAGACAGTTACTAACAATCCGACACAGAACCTCTGACTTCAACAGCTTTGCCGAGAACTGCGCCCTGAGAGGGAGGTTTGTCCTGAGCGGGAAGTTCGAAGGGTCAAAAGTCAAAGTAGGTATTTATTGTCTATTTTTAAAACTGAATCAAACCATAGACAAGGTGGCCTGTTGGGATGTTAGATCCTAATGTGAAAAACTGACTTTATATGTCTGCACTTTATGTGCTCATTTTCCAGTTTTTTTCTGTTGTCAAACACTTTGAACTGCAGTTTCTGTATGAAATGTGCTATACAAATTGCATTTTATTATTATTATTATCATGTTTACGAGTAGAGAAGATACTAGAAAACAACAAAGGGCTAAATGTTTTCAAACCAAATATAGTCCACAATGAGTTGTGTATGTCTCCTTGTCTCACACAGAAGCACATCATTAAATATGCCTTTTTCCCATGGGGCTGTGGAGATGAAGCACATCCGGGATTCTTTAAAGACCCCATGAAATCAAAATAGATGTTTTAAGTTATTTTATCACATAATGTCTTGCACTGATCATCATTTATACACCAGTATCTGTACCAACAATGACACAATGGTTGTTTTGTAGCTATTCTTAATGGTATTTTATAGTTTGTCATTTCCTCATTTCCTGGAAAACTATAAAAAAAATGTTGATGAGCCATCCTGGAAACAGGAGAGTATACTCATTTAGCATCCAATGAAATGCTTTCTAGAATGACATTTACAGCACATTGTAAGTAAGCTAGCACTCTGCCTCGTTAACATAAACCCATGTTCAACCTTAGCTTCTAACATTTCTGACGTTGCTAACGTTGCCAACATTAGCTTGCTAGATAATGGGTCGACCGTAATGCACATTCAGCACTATTGGCTACCGTAAACGCCAATCAATCCACGACAAGTCCTTTACAGGAAACGCGTAAACATGCATTACAATTCAGAAAATGCTTATAACATGGAATCCACAAATTAGTTAGCCTCCATTCTCAAACATTAGATTATTGAAAGATGTACAGAGACTAAAAACTCCCCCCAAAACACTGCATTATGCCATTCAACCGCCAAATGTCCACAGTGACCCTATTAAAAGGCACCTCTAGCTAAGCTAGCTGCTAATCTCTCCCCTGGTTTCCAGTGCGGAATAAACCCTTTATGACATGGCAAGCCCACTGCAGCACCGAGCCTGGGGGACCAGGCAGACGAGGTTGTTTTTATTCTCCTGCCGTCCTCTGGTATAAAAATCACAAACAGCCATCATTGTGATAACGGCCCAGCACTTGTGAGCCGCCCCTTGGGGACCTGTTAGAGCAGAAGCTGGTATTTGCGTGCCGTGCAGGTGCTCTAGCCCTAACTGAACTCTCCTCCCGGGGTGAAGTCAGGCGGGGGGGGTTTCAGACAGCCTGTAAATCATCAGCCCAGGCTGAAGCTGAGAGACATGCTGCTACCTCCTCTGGAGGTGTGGAGAGATGAGGTAATGTCTGCGCACCACGCACTTCAGCATGTGTTTGATGTGTAGGTCGATGGGATGAAGTTAGTGAAACAACTCAATGGAGAAGACAACATATTTGATCGTTTTATCATTGGAAGACTGTGATACGTGGAACACCCCCCCCCCCCCCCCTCCATCTTAACTTCTTCCATCTGTTCCACCCCATTACATGTCAACATCACTGAAAAGTGACAGAGACAAAAAGAAAAGATTATTTGGATGTGGTTGCTACAGAGTGGAAACAAGTCTTTTCAGCACTAAAACAAGCCAAGCTGGCATGTGTTATCAACCACTAGGTATGTGCTCACGACAACACAGAAGAAGCAAGACAAAGATAAATGGGGGGAACGCAGGAAAAATCCTCCATGAAACCCTGAAGGAAACATTTTAAATCACATCACTGACTACTTCTCTTAGGGGCGACAGTGGCTCGGGAGGTAGAGCAGTCGTCTGGCAATCCAGAGGTTCCCGGTTCGATTCCCGCTCCTCCCGGGCAGCGTGTCGATGTGTCCTTGAGCAAGACACTTAACCCCTAATTGCTCCCGATGAGCAGGTTGGCACCTTGCATGGTTGCCTCCGCCGTCGGTGTGTGAATGTGTGAGTGAATGTGTGTGTGAATGTGTGAGTGAATGGGTAAAATGTGAGTAACAAATTGTAAAGCGCTTTGGATAAAAGCGATATATAAAAAAGCAGCCATTTACAGTACCATTTACTTCTCTACCTCTATGGCTCTGTACTCAGTGGCTCCTTTGAATTTGAATTACACACCGTCATAGAATCCAAGCATCAGGGTGGCATGCATTAGGGTGGCACACACTAGCAAAGGGCTGTATGGCAACGTAGCTTGCTTCGCTAGCAAACACTTTTTTCATTACCACCAAATGATGTTCACCAAAAGTGCCAGTTTGTGCCAATGAAACAGAAAACTCTTTGTTTGTTGCAGGAAGCTGAGGAGCATGGCTAATACACACGTTACTGCAAAAGGTTTGTTGGCTTAGTGTTGTCCAAAAGATAAAAACAGTGGTTCGTGCATTTCCAAATTGCCAACAACATGTTGCTCATTTTGCATAATGTTCATAGACTATTGATATGGACATGTCGTTCCATGAGTGGAGAGGTAATTATTACAAATGGTAACAGACAGTTTTGACTTAGTTTGAAGCTTTGATTAAGCATTGGGAATATTGCTGTGCATGTTACTAGATTTTATTATGAGAGTACTTGATCTGGGAAAACAATACTCATGCCCATCCCTAGTAGCAGCTAATGCTCGCTGTTTAGCCTGTTAGCTTGTTGCAATATCTCTGAGCGAGGCACCGACAATAGGACACTGCCTATCCGCATTGATTTAGGATGCAGTGCCGTGCTTCTTTTACTCTATGATAATATTTAGTATATGTCAGGCAAAACGTCAAGCACTATCACATTGCACCAGCAGATATCAACTTGTTTGGGTTACTCAACAGTAGTAAAATCTCCTCTCAAGAAGTCACTAGCAGGGCTTTTAGACTCAGTCTTGTTCCAAACTAATTAAATGGGTCGTGTTTAAGGCATAGGAAACATATACAGTATATGAAATACAATATACTGGAAAGTGAAACAACTGGAAAGTGGCCATACTCATGTAAAATATTTGTATGAAAACTCAAATTCATATAGAAATATTTTCTAACTTCTTCACTTGGGAGGAAGGGAGAAGGCAGAGAGCGATATGAAACCTCAGTCACATACAGTGCTCTAAATACCTGCTGCATCGATAGCCGACGAGGCTGCCAACTTAGCTCCGTTATTAAAAACTGACAAAGTCACCCATTCTTGTGAGTGGAAACTCTTGGATGGGTGGAGTGGAGTTGAGATTCCTGCTGAGAGATTACAACCTTCTGAAATAATGATGCAGGCTGGCATCTAGCAAAAATAAATAAATAAATGAAATAATTAACTGCCAGAGAAGAAAAGAGGCTCTGCAGCACAAGGTCAGCAAAGACAAACACAGCATTTTTCACCTCCCCAGCCTCATAGCCAACTCGCACACGAGTATTATGAAACTTTTAGGACAGAACATTGAAAGAGAAACGCATGGGGGGGGGGGGGGGGGGGGTGATGCGGAGGCTCTTCAGCAAGGACAGGAGGGTATAGATGGTGAAAGTGTTTAGGGCTATTCTATTGAAGTGGCCGTCAGTCTTTTCGTCCTCGCTTCACTGAGCTCCCATAAGAGAGGGGAGAGTGAGTGAGTGAGTGAGTGAGTAGGGTGCGAACCACGGGGGAGCCATGGCTCCCCTAGATGAGACATCAGCTCCCCTGAAAACATGATTTGTGAAGTTTTGGGGGGGGTCTCTAAAATACTGACAATAAATTCTATTTTTGCCATGCATTTCAAATCTTTCTGTAATTTTCTGTATCGTCATCATCATCTATAATGCGTAACATTTGGCTATTTTTATGTATGATTCATGATTTGCGCACTAATTCACCGTAATAGATGGCAACATGCATGCTATTCTTGTGATTACCATTCGGAGCGTGGCGGCACTGTAGCCTGCAGGCACGCACAAATCAAACTTCACCCGCGTTTGATTTGTAATCTGACAGCAGTGACGGTGACAATGACAGTTTGACAGGTAATCAGGATAATGTCGAAACGAAAAATCAAACAAGTAAGCCTTCTAAACAATTTTGGTTTCACAAAGAAGGCGAAGCAGCCAATCGACTCGACTGAGCAGGAGCCGGTAGGATAATCTACTTCGATCGCAGACCATTTTAAATTGACTGCTGGCGACGCTAACGTTACACCTGCTGCAGGGACTATTGGAGAGGAGCCAGGAGTATTTTCATTGAGTGAGTTAGCTTAGCTAGGCTATACTAAGTCAGGAGTCAGAGAGATAATCACGAGATACTGTACATTCAGACAGTGTTGGATCTAACTAAATGGATTTATATGGACACGTTTTATCATGGAAAGTTCAAGCCTGGACGGCCGGACCACAAAACAACAACAAGTGAGTCTATTGCAATATGTACTGTTCTGTAGTTACTGAAACTGATTGAATATATGGCAAGATTCAAGAGGTTTATTTGTCACATACAGGCCTACAGTATGTCGAGTACAGAAAGCGTCACAGTAAAGTTCTCCCTGCGAGGCACGCTGACACCCCCCCCCCCCCCCCCCCCCCCCCCAAAAAAATGTATGAGCTCCCCCGAAGACCATGGTATGGTTCGCACACCGTGAGTGAGTGAGTGAGGGGCCTTTCTAAGGGCCCTTTCTCACTCACTCTATTCGTTTCTATTTCGTTCCGTTCCGCCCGTGCCGAGATCTGATGCGAACTCCCCCCCCCCCCCCTCTCCCCCCTCTAGTTTGCGTACACACTTCAGTCTGGGTGCGCTCTGGGTTTTGTTTACGGTTTGAGCTTGTAAGCTTGCCGTAGTCGATGATGTCACGCTCGAAATGTAAACACAGGAAGTGTTAACACGGAGACTGGAGAATGGATGTTGATATAAAGAAACAAATAACTAATAAATATGAAGTTATATTTGAACCTGTTGTCAAGCCTTGTCAATATAACCCACCCCCCTTTTCTCACGAATGGAACTCTGTTGTAGAGTCCGCTTTTGATCGTTTTGCAGGGTTAACAATAACGCTAAGCTAACGGCTAACGCTAACATTACTACATGCAACATACTAGTAACATCTACTGGTCGACCGAAAATGTAAACGGGAATGTCTTAACACGACTGCGGACTCTGGATGTTGATATAAAATGAACAAATTGCCAATAAATATGAAGTTATATTTGAACCTCTGTTGTCAAGCCTTGTCAATATAACCCACCCCATTTTATCACGAATGGATGGTGTTGTAGAGTCCGCTTTTGAGCGTTTTGCAGGGTTAACGATAGCGCTAAGCTAACGGCTAACGCTAGTTAGCTTAGCCTTTTACTAGTAACATTGCTGCATCGATTATATTGAATGTCATTGATCTACTGGTCTACCACGGCCGACTGGTTGGGCACCACTGGTCTAATAGAAATAAATGCATTCGAACAAGAAAGTATAGTATACAGCAATGGCTAAGGCTAAGCTAACGGCTAATGCTAGTTAGCTTAGCCTGTCCAGCAGCTAACATCCCATCGCTCGTGGCAATTATATTACATGTCATTGATCTACTGGTCGACCACGGCCGACTGGTTGGGCACCACTGGTCTAATAGAAATAAATGCATTCGAACAAGAAAGTATAGTATACAGCAATGGCTAACGCTAAGCTAACGGCTAACGCTAGTTAGCTTAGCCTGTCCAGCAGCTAACATCCCATTGCTCGTGGCAATTATATTACATGTCATTGATCTACTGGTCGACCACGGCCGACTGGTTGGGCACCACTGGTCTAATAGAAATAAATGCATTCAAACAAGAAACTAATGTAAAGAAATAGCATGGCAAACAAAAATTGCCAGGCCTAATGCGAGTCAGAAGTGCTGTGCTTTGTAATGTGGCTTCATGTTTTCATCCACTGAGCTGTGAGGTTCCACATGCTTGTTTTTGGTTGAGGTCTGAACTCAAATTGCCCATAAATATCGTTTTTGTGGGTATTGTCCAGTGTGGTTTTATCTGCCCAAAATTCAAGCAAGCATGACAGTAACGACGTTGTGTGTGTCACGCCCCCCGCTCCGATTCCGAGACCACCTAATCCAACTGGCCCCGTTCAGCGGGGGGTAAAACGAATCAGCGCCGTTTCGCATCCCAAAAGGGGTGAGTGAGAACACTCCCCCCGTGCCCCGGGGCGGTGATTCGATCCAAATACCTGAGTGAGTGAGTGAGTGAGTGAGTGAGTGAGTGAGTGAGTGAGTGAGTGAGTGAGTGAGTGAGTGAGTGAGTGAGTGAGTGCACTAGAGAGAGAGAGATAAGCCGCATTTGCACCGAAACTACCTGGAACTTTTCACAGAAGTTTAAGTTCCTTCAGCCCACTGTTCTCTGCTTTTGCACAGCGGTGTAAAGACCCGCGAAGATTAGGCAAATCAGTCTGCTAAGGTGTGAAAAAGTTCTCTAGCCATTCCAGTGTCTCACTAGAACACACAATGAATAGAGTTAAATGAACAGGCCAATGTCCCCTGCATACTCTTTTGCCACATAATATATTATATATTATATTGGTCCTCGCATTGAACAGACCGCTCAATGCACTGGCAACTCACATAGTCCAGATGACTGGTAATAACAATATTTTTAAATGATTAGCTTATAATATGCATTTCACGTTGCAGGGCTGTAGTGCAATCTTCTCTGCCAGCAGGCAATAGCGATCTTTAAATGCTTGAGCTGCAAACATTTCACCTGCTTAGTTCATACAATCTAATTGTAACTAAGAAATGTGCTGGAAAAGAATTATCGCTTTTGTGCATCGATCACTAGATTTATCAGCTTGTAATACACAATTAAATCTCCTGGTTGAAAGTGGATGACATTGGCAAAATTGATGTTAAATGCCTTATAAAATACTTAAGCTACAAACTTAAAGACTGTTCTGACAGCACAAGTAAGCACAGGTAACAAAAATATTTGCTGGGGGGGGGGGGTTTAATCCATAGCTCAATTAACCAAAAAACGAGTTTGTGCTGCAAATTTCTTTAAATGTCGGTATAAATTAAATGCTGCAAGTACACAATCATTTAGAATGTTCAGTACCAAAAGCACCACACCCCTGCCTTCGAAAACGTGTTACCCCGAGTGCAGGGTTTTTTGTGTGGTAAAATAATCTCCAGGAAGAGTTCCTTAAAAAGTCCCTAGTTCCGGGGGAAAGTTCCTGCGGTGAAAATGCGGCTATACCCCCACTTTTTTTTTAGAGAGAGTGTAAGTTCATATTTGACTTGGTCATATCATGTGAATGGATACATAATACCAGCGTTATAGGCTGAGGTGCACGCTTTCAGAGCATCACGGACGGATTTGTCTACCCAGGGCTTTTGGTTTGGGAAAACAATTGTGGTAGAGGGGATTGTTTCTTCTACCAACAAAGTACTCATCATGTTACATCATCATGTTCCAAAAGTGAAGCAGTCTATAACAAACTGACTATTTTAAAAGGCAAAATTAGGAGAGGAGAGAGAGAGGAGGAAGCTCATGGGGAGGAAAGAGTCATCAAGAAGTTCAAAATCAGTGACAGTGACTGTACCAGTCAAAAGTAGTAAGTAATTAAGTAAGTATGTAAACTTTAGGTAATGGTAAATGGACTCCACTTATATAGCGTTTGTATCCAAAGTGCTTTGCAACTTATGCCTCACATTCACACATAAACGGCAGAGTAAACCATGCAAGGTGCCAACCTGCTGATCAGGAGCAGTTACTTAAGAGTTTAGTGTCTTGCTCATGGACACTTTGACCCACTGCCCGCTCTACCTCCTGAGCCACTGTCCCCGGTACATGTATCTACTGTCAACAATACTGTCCACTTGTTACCGGGTCAACACAGCTGGACAACGACAGTTGCAAATAGAAAAGCAGCAGGGACCTGAAACACTGAGCCTCTCCCGACTGCTTTTCAGCGGTTAGACTAAATTAATCACTCAACAGAGGAGAATGAAATGATCATCATGTTCAACCTTGGCCTTTAATATAGGAAAGAGGAACTCTCATCCATATAAGTCAAATCTGAGATCACACTGATGAAGAACAACAGGTTTGAATGAACTTGAATGTGAATCCGACTGACGTCAACGGAGGAGCTTGAGCCCAGTTTAGAGAAGTGACACCAACCTCCTGCTACCCGTCATTTATGATAGATGGAACCAAATATCGCACAGTATGTTTTTGGTTAATTTATATAAACTTTTCTGGAGATGACCCATTATGTCAGTCACTGTTCATCACAGAGAAATGTAATATTCAGATAAAAATATTTAGCATATTATGTAAAGTCAGTCACTGTCAATCTTTACATCAATGCAAAACTAGGGTATGCAAATTAAGACAACTATTCATCAGCACGCAAGGTCCTTGATTAATACCATGCACATAATTTGTGTGTGATTAAACACATTGAAACGTTGTTGCACATGCTAGTAGACGTAGGAAATACTAGTCGGTTAAACTATTCTGAGATAACCAACTCAGTTGAATGTGTGATAACGGCTGTATATTTTGATTTGCACATTATCAAAGGCTGCTCTTGAATGCATCTCTGGCTGCTCACAACTGACTCTCTTTCACAAATCCCATGGTACACACCTCAAACTAGCTGACTGCTATTACTCCTCAACATCCGAGAAATACTCATCATTGGCATTAAAATGTAGTATCGGAAATGATCGGTATCGGTTTTAACTTTTTTAACGACAACTTTTACACAACATGCACATTTTACCCTAATTCATGCATTTGTCTCATCACGTCTAGACTACTGTAACGCACTTTTTTCAGGCCTAAGTAATTCAAGCATCGAAAATGCAGCTGGACGGATACTAACTAAATCTAGAACATTTGATCACATCACATCAGTTTTGTCCGCCCTACACTGGCTTCCTATTCAAGCCAGATCTGACTTTAAAGTGCTACTACTCACTTACAAAATTGTAAATGGGCTCGCACCGCTCTATCTATCCGATCTCATCTCACGATACTCGCCCGCTCTTGCTCTGCGCTCACAAAATGCGGGGCTTCTATAGATTCCTAGGGTTAAAAAGAAATCCGCCGGCCACAGAGCCGTTGTCTACCATGCTCCCTACCAGGGCCGCCTCAGGGGGTGTGCGAGCAGTGCGGTCGCACAGGGCCTCGCGGGAAGGGGGGCCTCGCAAAAAAAAAAAAAAAAATTAATTTTTATTTTTTTTTGCGAGGCCCCCCTTCCCGCGAGGCCCTTTTTCATCACAGACCTAAAATCTAGTTTTGCTTATATGCTTATATATTTCACATTAGACACGTTTGTAGAATGTGTCTGACTTGTTCCTGGGTCTGCAGTGACATACTATTGGTTTCAACGAAGGGAGCTATGGGGCTCTGCAGCAGACATACTATTGGTTTCAACGAAGGGAGCGGAGTGGTTACTTACATCATGTGTAGTACTCCAGCGTGAGTCAGCTGCGTTTGACTATTTCGCGCGTGCAGCTTTTGACTATTATGCTTAGTTATGCCAGCCAACTCGAAGAGGTCGGTCATTATCAGTCGGTCGGTCACCAAGGAACGTTGACGAAAGGCGGGACAAATGGCCGGAGCCTTGTCATGATGCAGTCGGGATATAGCCATGATGATGTCGGCTAGTAGCTAGCTCAGCTAAAGGCTAACTAGCGTTAGCTAACCTAGAGACATGCAGCCAAGATGAAGAGGATGGTCGTTTGGCAGATGAACTTCGTCAACTCCACGCGGTTGTCTCCATCCTCTTGGACGTTTGGTGAGTTTTTAACCTATTCTATTAACTCTATTCTATTCCCGCCGTGGACATCGCTCTCTCTCTCTCTCTCTCTCTCTGGAGCTAAACTGGCCGACTAGCTGTTGTAGTACTACTAGTAGCTAACGGTGTATGGCCTGGTGTCATGTAGCCGCATAGCTTGCTTCTGCGTTAGCTAATGGTTAGCGATAGCCTGGTTGAGCTAACTGTTAGCCAGTTAGCTGTTTAGCTTCGACGTTGCGCTCGGCTGGGAACGTTCGTTTGATGCTATCAGTTAGCCTTGAGTTAGCTGTTAGCTTGTGCTACGACCATTGACATTAGCCGTGAGAATAGCAGGGGGTTCTGGCACTCTGACTACGACATCATCTTTGACAGAAGATGTAGTCGGGCCTGCACCATGACAAGGCTCTGGCCATAGCTTATTTTTGTCCCGACAGCGAGAGGCCTTTCGTCAACGTGGAGACCTGTGTTGCGGCCTTTCGCCCTGCGTTCCTTGGTGCAGGTAAGATTAATGAAAATGTCATGACATTACCCCACTCTTCCTTCCTTCCCCTCCCGAATGTTTTGTTAATAACGATGTTTTTTTCCAGGCAAAACATATGTTACTTCACAACATTTGGAGATACGACATGTGCTGTGTGTGAATTAATTTGTTCGTTTGTGTAGCTTGGGTAGCGTTGGGCCGTTGGCCAAAGCTGTGTGTGGCCTGGTGTCAGTAGCCTACCTGGCTAGCCTTTAGCTGTCGGCCATTGGCTCCTTGCTGCTTTGTTTTCTCTTGGTATAGACCCTCTTCTCTTTGGATTTAAGTGTTGATCTTTGTCCTTTTGGATCTATGTATATTCATGTTGCCTTTGTGAAGTTATCTTTTCCTTCTGTTTTGTTCTTTCATTAAAAGTTGAATATCCTTTAGGGGGTCATCTTTGCTTATCTCTCTCTCTCTCTCTCTCTTTCTAACACACACATGCTCTCTCTCTCTCTCTCTTTCTAACACACACAGTCTGCCTATGGCGGCCTTTCTCGATGGCTAGGCTGTGCTCGCTGAGTCTGTACCTAGTCAAGGATCTTCAGTCACAGTGCTCAGGTATTCTGCCACTGTGTACTCTCTGTTTAGGGCCAAATAGCATTTCAATTTCTTTCCAATGTGTCTCTCTCTGTACACTGTATATTGACTGTAGAACGGGAGCTCTCTCTCGCTCTCTCTCTTGCTATATGTTGACTGTATCATGCCCAGCCTCGGGCAGCGCTATTATTTACGAATATGTTGACTGTATTGAAAAAATTAAATAAAAAATTAAATCTCGCACAGGGCCTCGCATTTCTCCCAGGCGGCCCTGCTCCCTACCTGTGGAATAAATTACCTGCCGTCGTCAGGGGCGCCTGCTCTGTCGAAACCTTTAAATCCTTGCTTAAGAGTAAGACCCATCTTTTCTCGCTCTCCTTCAACCTACCCTGATCTCACCTGGTCGGGGACTGACCCTTAGCTTAATCTGTCTAGTTTAGTTAGGATGTCTGTTATCTGTCTGTTAGTTAGGATGTCTGACATGGGATAAATGTTTAACCCCTATTGTCAAAAGTATGCATAATGTGTTAATTCCATGACAGGAGATATGTGATGTTAGTTACCTGAAATTATTTCGTTTATTTTTTTGGGACGGGGGGGCTGCATATATCGGTATCGGTTGATATCGGTATCGGAAATTAAGAGTTGGACAATATCGGTATATCGGATATCGGTAAAAAAGCCAATATCGAACATCCCTAGTGTGCACGGCTCAGCAGCTTAGATTGCCATGGAAGCTGGGGTGTGCCGCATCAGACTAGTTTGGCTAGCACAAGGCGGTGCACAGTGCAATGTGGAGCTTCGTAATCTCCACAAAACCTGGTGTTCCTCCGAGCGTGGAAAACAGATTAGGTCAGCTCCCTCTCTCTGCTGCAATGTACTAAATATTACATTGAATGCTTAACTTACACATTTACACCCAGGCAACACACAATGATGTAAATGTGCATTAGTGTTGCATAATAAAACATTGTATAGGCTAAGGCTCCTATCTCTTAGAGCCAGCAGCAAAATGAGGGAATTAGATTCGATTCCAATTTATTGTCATTATACAGCACGAGTACAGTACAACAAAAATAAATTTGGCAAAATCTGAGGAGACAGGTGGGCTTTTCCTCATCCATTTTGTTCGCCAGAGACCATGCGTTACTGAGCAAGATGCTGGGTAACGATAGGCAGTGCAGAGTTAGCCTTAGTTTAGCTCACAGTCTTCCTCACACCTCTTCCGTTTACGTTCACGGCGGGGGCGTTCTCGTTGGGGAGCTGAATATCGCCAATAACGTAGTCAGATTGTTTTAATCCAACGTCCAAAAGATAGACAGGTTTATGATGTGAAAGCAAGATGATTGTTCTGGGTGAGCAGACTTAAAACGAGTAGGTATATTACCACTAATTTGCAAAAACGGGAGAGACGCCGAGCCTTGCGTTGTGCACGCGCTGCCATTTTATCATTGCTTTGATGTTAATCCAGCCATCCATTAACCTCTTAACCCCTAGCCATATTTTCAGAAAATGCCTTCTAAGTAAATGGAAGATTGCTCCACTTCTACAAGGCTATTTTGCATGTTATTGGTATCTAGGGACATCTATGGACCCCAGGGAATGTATTCCCAGTATCGGAAATATTGTGTCCATTACTACGCTCGAGTAAATTGTAATGAACCAAAGGAGAATATAATTAATACCATGCTAACATTGACCAAAAGTGAAAATATGCTACTGAGCTCATTCAGCACCTTCTTGAGATCAAGTGTACTAAAGATCTAAGGATATGAACAAAGGGCAGATGATTTACAGGTTTTTTTGGAGATACATGAATTTTGCCATCATGCAATATGAAATATGAATATAGAATATCAGGCCTATAAATTCCAATGGGAGAGTTAAATCTGGATTTAGTACCACCAGGTGTCCGGTATAGGGCAGCAAAGACTGAATGAAATCTACTGTAAGTACAGTTACTTTTGTATAAAGTCCATAGCTCTGTAATTTTCTATCGGATTGAGACATGTTTTTTTCCTAGACGTCCACAGAAAGGTAAAGAAACAATATACGTTGTATTTTATGGCAATAACGTTAGGTTTGTTCGACCCGTGAGATATAAACACGACATTCACGTCAATATTTGTAAGAAAAAAATGGTTGGCCTTCATTTGTCGATGGCTGGTGTGAGCTGGGTAGTACTTACGCCTGCTACCCCTTCTGGGGCATAGGCCGTCAACAAGTGATCTCCAAGCATCTCTGTCTTGAGCTGTTCTCTCCAGTTGGTTCCAGGTCATCTTCATGGTCTTGGTGTCTGCCCTCCAGGTCTCTGCGCCAGGTGTTTCTCGGGCGGCCCCTTTTCCGCTTGCCCTGCGGGTTCCATGTTAGGGCTTGTCTGGTGATGGTACTTGCGGGCTTTCGCAGGGTGTGGCCTATCCAGTGCAATCTGTGTTTCTTAATTTCTTCTTCTGCGGGCAGCTGGTTTGTTCTCTGCCAGAGTTCGCAGTTGCTGATGGTGTCTGGCCATCGGATGTGGATGATCTTCCGCAGGCAGCTGTTAATGAAGACCTGCACTTTCCTGATGGTTGCAGCTGTATTTCTTCACGTCTCTGCTCCGTATAGGAGGACTGCCTTGACGGTGTTAAAGAATCTGACTTTGGTGTTGGAAGTCAGTTCTTTTGAGCTCCAGATGTTCTGTAATTGCACGAATGCTGTACGTGCTTTCCTTATTCGTGCTCTAACGTCAGCATCTGTGCCGCCCTGCTTGTCAATAACACTGCCAAGGTAGGTAAAGGCTGGGTAGTAGGGGTGGGAATCACCAGCTTCATCACTATACGATACAATATCGATTCTTTGGACAACGATACGATATTTGCCGATATCACAAAGTCTGCCACGATACGATACGATTCGATTCAGGTGCCTGCGATCGATACGAGACGATATTATGTGCCCATTTAACACAATCAGTCACATTTAGATCAACTAAAAAAAGGCTACAGAAATATCAATTGACGTTTTTCTTTTTCAGCTCTTCCAGACATTTAAATGAAAAACAATCTATTGTTTTTAATACAAGTAGACCTGTTCACTGTAAAGTGCCATGTTTTTATATATTGAGCTTTAAACTTTAAGTAAAATGTTTTGGAACTCACAACACGCAACCTAAAACCTCTCCCTCTCCCAAACTGTTCCTACAATTGTTTTATGTTGCATGATGATCATGAATACATTTATTATGTATTCATGTTTAAATATCAACATTATCTGTATGTATTCATGTTTAAATATCAACATTATCTGTCCATCCTCAGTAAATACTATCAATATATACTATCAATATAATAATACTCCTGACTTCATCTGGTCTTTTCAAACGCACACACAGAATGCCCCTCCCCCAGTCCCCCCCCCTTCCCCAGTCCCCTCTCCTCTCTCCTGTTCTCTCTCAGGGTCAGGGTCTCTTAGGGTCCTTGCCGTCCATTAACCCCATGTAAACGTAGTTGTAGTTTGTAGAGCTAAAGCAGCTAAAGCTATATTTTATAGTATAGCTATGGGTCTAATAACGCTGTCTAGTCTCAGTGAGTTGCTTCTGGTCAACATGCAAAAAACGGATACTTTTTTCATCCGTACATTTCCGTTTTATACCGTTTTGAATATGAATATAGTTTGGGTGCTTCCGAGTCATTCCAGGGAAAAGACACGAAAACTGCGTTTTTGTGTAATTCAATAAACACGTTGTAATTTTTCGCCTGATTATCGGATCTTCCTGAAATCAACGTTAGATCATAATCATTATCCTTTAACCCCCCCCCTGCAACCCAACGGCAAACTGCCATACACATAAAGCACAGATAGCTTCAATCGCCGTAGAAATAAATATCAGATCAACGCAAGCTTTCATATATAGTTTCCTTACCTGGTCTCTGATGTAATGCAAAAAGAATTATCCAAATATAAGATAAGATAAGATATTCCTTATCTGATCGCCATTCCAGTTATCCACAGCGATCCTGTCTCCGACGTTGTTGGGCATTGCACTTCAACGGGCGGGTGGGGTCAGTAGTCCAAACCATCCCTACAAGCGTGTGTTTTGCCGGAGTATTTAGGACCCGCCCCCACGCCGCAGCTCGGTAGAGAAAAGAAACTAACCCGTTTCTAACGGGGTGCAATAATAGCCGAAGGCGTTAGAGGGTGGTATAAGACCGTCTGCTAGCTCAGACACATTCAGTACAGCATGCACAAGGTGCCCCGCTGAATTATGAATGGCAATAGCGAATAAAAGAAATACCGTGAGAGAAAAACGTAGATCTACGTTTCCGGCAACCAAATGGTTCATAGGGTTAGGGTCTTTACTCTTGGCTACATTTGAAAAATAAACATCACTTAATACGGATTGTATTGATAAGAATATATTATAATATTAAAAGGTCTACTGAATGATTAACCACACTCCTAATCAACTGGAAAAATAAAACACCATTATAGTATATTTATTTACACAGTGCTTTAGAGGCAGTAGGTACCCCCTTCTGCACCACAGAAAATTGGATTTGGGAGAAAGAAAGAAAATAAATTATGAAATAATTGCAACTCTGCACAATGTGGCTTATGTTGTGCAAGTAACAATGCTGTGACCAGATTACAGTTCTTGTGACCATGATCATGTGACATATCACCCATCTGATTTTGTATTTAGAAGAGGGGGAAATAGGAAGTTAAAAATAAGGCAGTTCCCCAGAGATTATTAATGCAACCTAAGGTGTGGGGAAAGACTTTGATCAGTGGCTTTAAGTCCTACAGTCTCTCCCCGTGTAGACTTCCAATTACTTGCCTGATACAGGCTAATGAACCGGGAGTGGGTTCAAAGAGTTCCTTCTTTTCTTTCGCTATCAAATATCAAAGCTGATGCGGGTATGAGAAGAACGTACAAAGCTTAGAGTCGAAACAGAGCTAATTAAGCTTATCGCTGGGTTCAAGATAGGGCTGAACGATTTGGAAAATAAATATATCTAATTGAGATTATTCTGACTGATAATGATTGCGATTGTAATAATGGTTCACTAATATTTGAGGGAATGATCATTTTTGTGTCATTATTCTCATTTCCATTGAGAAACGTGTTAAAATGATCATGGTGTGATTTTTGCAGGGATCTGTATCAAACAAATATGTTTTCTTAACTTGTAGAATACAATTTGTAGGCCAGGGCATCTCTGCAAGACCACAATACTGGTATGGTATTCTGACACACATGTTGCCTTTAACAAATATTGCAGCCTCCTGCAATTTGGAAATTGCACTAGGCCATATTGCGATTTCAATAATATTTTGATTAATTATTCATCCCAAGTTCAAGACCAACTTTTTCTACATGGAGCACTGGAAATTGAACCAACTGAAAACGCACATTTTAAGCACAACTTAAATCAACATTCAGGGCAACACATTTATATTTTTTCTATATTTTTGGACTGACCATTCCAATGGATTCTCTACAAATGCAGGCAATCAAAATCTGATAGAAGTCTCTAGGGTCATTAGGGTGGCAATATATTCCATTTAACATTGTCTCAGTGTGTACCCTCCTGCAAATCCTTCATGGTGTTATTGCGCTTGATGTTTAAACTCTGTGGTCAAATCAGCAAGCGTAGTTTTTCTGTGTAAATGTTTGGCCATACGGAGAACAGTACATAAAGTATCCGAACCAGGTAAATTGTGTGAGCTATCCCTGTGGGAAAGAGTCTTTGCAGGTTTATCTGCTGCCGACTCGTCTAAATGATCCTCTTTGTCATACTTCTGGGACTGCCGTCTGTGGCACAGAAGGAACTGAATGACCTTTCATTTGAAAAAAGAATGAATACATTCGACTGGCACCAAAAGGAGACCAGCGAGGACACTGGAGAGAATGGGCTGACCGCATCATTTGTGACGAGAGTCTCATGTTCGTATAATAAAAGAGAAAAGAAAAAGAAAATGGAAAATATTGCAAGCTGCACTGGCGTGTCTCGTTATGAATATTATATTAGTCACACCATCTCAGAAATGGCTGCAAAATTTTAGATAATGGCTGCACTTTGGAGCCCTGACTGTCGCCATGGGCTCTGCGTGGCAGACACATGAGCAGGTAGTAGGGGTGTGCATCTACGACATCTAATGTAGACTAATTATTATAAATTAAAATAAGCCAATTCTATAAAGGTTTACCCTCAAATAAATATATTTCATAAAAGACCAGGGACTCCCAAGTATTTATTCGAGTTACTTTGGAATCGGCTGGATCATGGTACATTTAAAATCGATCCAGGGTTCGCCTATCAATAGTTGCATCTTTAACTTTAAAACCGGCTTCCGACTCGTATCGTGGGTCTGCTTGTTACAAGAAGCTCCAGGATAAATGACCACATCAGTGTCTTGCAGGTACTCACCCCTAATCCATTCACCAGGAAATAGCCAACTGGCTTGACATCCTGTCGCCGGCCACCACAACGCTCCCTTGCACTAGTCCTTCTGGTAACCCTCTCTCCAATTGCAGATTCTCCAGCAGCTGTAACATAAACAAATGGAATTCTATTATAGTGGCCATGAACCACTGACATTACCTCGGCCATTAGATACCCACAGCATACTATAATATACCATGGAAATATAACCACCACTGATATTGTAATGCATAATGGCCACTATCTGGTTAAGATGCTACGAGCAGCCAGTAAGAGGGCCATTAGCCTACCGAGAAATAGTACAGTACAGATCCCCTTACAGATCCCAGATCAGTGGTTAGACGTAGCTTTCATTCTGCAATATTTACAGTACAAGAAAAATTATTGAAAAATATATATAAAAGAAGATAAACGTGACAAATAAAACACATGTAGGCAAATTGTGTAATGTGCAAGGAAACGGTGCCGCTCAAACGGGTGGAAAACTCAATCAAAAATTTGAGTTTATGATCACACAGGAATGTTGGATGAATTATTTATGAATATAAATTCATGAATTATTACTATTGTTTATTTATTTATTTGTATGACCTTTACAGCTGGGGAACACACTGTGTTCCATTATTGAAACTTTATCAGGAAAAGGCAATAGATCAGGAGACATATTTTGAGAAATTAGCTTGTGTGTGCAACAGAGTTGAAAGGACTGTGTCACTTGTACCTGCAAATGAGAGGTGCACCGTGCTACACAAGTGAAACTGTTGCTCTTCTTGTATCCTCCAGATAGTGGATCAAAGGCTAATAGCCTCCATACATGATCACTGACCAAATGGCTTTTTGCGTTGGCTGAGCATCGCTTTAAATTGCGGTGTACTCAAAACTATTTCAAATTGGTTTGCAGCTGACCTTATGAGAATCCAGCTTTATGTAATGCAGGCAAAAGCAACTTCTAAACAAGAGAGGTGGTGGAGAAATTCCTCATCTCTTTGTTCCCTTTCACACCACATAAAAACTGACCACGATCTTTGCAGGAAACATTTTGTTGTCGTCTTTACTCATAAGACATACGGTCGTCGCAAAGCCTCTTCAGTGAGTGGACAGTGGCAGATCACACCTCATCTATCTACCCTACCATATATTACCTGCAGGAAAATACTTAACCTCATCTACCCTACTATATATTACCTGCAGGAAAATACTTAACCTCATCTACCCTACCATATATTACCCGCAGGAAAATACTTAACCTCATCTACCCTACCATATATTACCTGTAGGAAAATACTTAACCCTACCCCTACTGCGCAGTGAGCAAAGAGCAGAATTATGATCATATGTAGGCCACTTAAGTGTGAAATACAAGTACAATATACAAGTGTGAAAGAAATATGTCTTTCTTATGAAATGGGCAGTTAAAATATATCAGCCTCCAACATTGCCCTTGTCTGAACATCAGCATGTAAGAGACAATACTTTGAAATACACGGAAGGAAATAGGGCTGGGTAACGGCATTGAGTGATTACCCAAATCGGTTTTGAATCACAAGGTCCCGATTCGATTTGATACAGATTCAATTGATTAAATTGGGCTCAATGGGAACCAGCACCTGCCATTGTTGTTAAAAGATTTAATTTGGTGAACTGAGTTTCCCTCATAAGACTACCTATGTTCCATACACAATGATGTTCCGTTGACCTTCTCCCACTGATAAGGCTAAATAAAAATGTATAGCTTGAAACAATGTGGGCCATGAGATGTGTTTTGAGAGTATTTGCACCAACTCCAACCGTTACTAGCAAATATGTGGTGGGAATCCTGTTAGGGGTGCTGGAGTGTGTGTATGATGAGGTTGTGGAATAGGCTGCTGGGGACGGAAGATAACAGATTAACTAAAAGAGTGTTTAGTTACTGCGACATTCAAACAAATGATGCATGGGCAAGGCAGCTGCAGGGTCTGTGTGAGAGATTAGCTTGTGAGGGTGTGAATACTAATATGGTGAAAGTTGACCTTAAAAAGGTATCCAATTGAGTTTTTGACCACTTGTGCACAGTAGCAGAGAAAAGGGGTCCCTGAAAATTGTGTTCTTCCAGCAGACACACAAGGACGCACAAATGCACACTACGGGCACAGGGGTGACATAGAACACAATAAGAGTGCACTGGAGGCGTGGACACAGGGGTGACATCGAACACAAGAAGAGTGCACTGGAGGCGTGGACACAGGGGTGACATAGAACACAAGAAGAGTGCACTGGAGGCGTGGACACAGGGGTGACATAGAACACAAGAAGAGTGCACTGGAGGCGTGGACACAGGGGTGACATCGAACACAAGAAGAGTGCACTGGAGGCGTGGACACAGGGGTGACATCGAACACAAGAAGAGTGCACTGGAGGCGTGGACACAGGGGTGACATTGAACACAAGAAGAGTGCACTGGAGGCGTGGACACAGGGGTGACATAGAACACAAGAAGAGTGCACTGGAGGCGTGGACACAGGGGTGACATAGAACACAAGAAGAGTGCACTGGAGGCGTGGACACAGGGGTGACATAGAACACAAGAAGAGTGCACTGGAGGCGTGGACACAGGGGTGACATCGAACACAAGAAGAGTGCACTGGAGGCGTGGACACAGGGGTGACATAGAACACAAGAAGAGTGCACTGGAGGCGTGGACACAGGGGTGACATAGAACACAAGAAGAGTGCACTGGAGGCGTGGACACATGACCTTGTGCTTCAATTAGATTGCTCTATATGATCTTCCTTGAGATCGACCAAGCAAACTGCTCGTCAATAAAAAGGAGGTCAGATTCATTGAAACTTCGCCAAAAACTAAACTTAAACACGGATGGAATATAAACATTGCAAGAGCAAAGAAAACTGTGAAAATGGACCTTCAATATGTTTAAAGAATAAATGTTCCTTGAATCCATTTTGTTTTGTACTGCCAAAATCATCATGATATAAGATTGAGAAGTAAAAAAAGACTTATGTGGCAAAAAATAATTCATTCATTCATTCATTCATTCATTCATTCATTCATTCATTCATATACATTATGGATACAAATCTGTATTGTCATTATTCCCCAAGCACAAGATACAAGGCATTTGTCTCAGCAAATTTCAGAGACAAATGCAAATAATATTGTAGTCTGCCCGTTGTTTTGACCAGGATTACGTTCCTTCTTGCTTGTGCACACCGAGTCTGACATGGACGAGAATGGCATCTATACGCTCCTAAAGGGACTGTGGTGAGGCACAGAAGGTTGGAGAGAGCAAGACTGCAGCAAAATTGTACATTTAAATTAAATGCGTTTCTCAGTGTATTACCCTGTATGAAATGATTATTAACTTTATCCTTCTCACAGTGTATTACCCTGTATGAAATTATTATTAACTGTGTCCGTCACAGTGTATTACCCTGTATGAAATGATTATTAACTTTGTCCTTCTCACAGTGTATTACCCTGTATGAAATTATTATTAACCGTGTCCTTTACAGTGTATTACCCTGTATGAAATGATTATTAACTTTATCCTTCTCACAGTGTATTACCCTGTATGAAATGATTATTAACTTTGTCCTTCTCACAGTGTATTACCCTGTATGAAATGATTATTAACTTTGTCCTTCTCACAGTGTATTACCCTGTATGAAATTATTATTAACCGTGTCCTTTACAGTGTATTACCCTGTATGAAATGATTATTAACTTTGTCCTTCTCACAGTGTATTACCCAGTATGAAATGATTATTAACTTTGTCCTTCACAGTGTATTACCCTGTATGAAATGATTATTAACTGTGTCCTTCTCACAGTGTATTACCCTGTATGAAATTATTATTAACTGTGTCCGTCACAGTGTATTACCATGTATGAAATGATTATTAACTTTGTCCTTCTCACAGTGTATTACCCTGTATGAAATTATTATTAACTGTCATTCAGTGTATTACCCTGTATGAAATTATTATTAACTGTGTCCTTCTCACAGTGTATTACCCTGTATGAAATGATTTTTAACTTTGTCCTTCTCACAGTGTATTTGTTACCCTGTATGAAATTATTATTAACTGCTCATAGTTTGTTAAATAAGTCAGCTTTTGTTCAATAATGCTTTGAAAGGGGAGATTTTTTAAATATAACATGATGGTGGCCACTCAGTTTGTTGTGCTGTCTGACCGAGGATGTAACACTGTTTGCATGAGTACCGGTAATAAACATTTTGGGTTGATTTATTTTAATTTTAGGGTAAATCATGGTTGCACACTAAGACACTATACATGGTTGGTTGATTCTTTCAGCCTGTATGGAACATTGTAGAGGCCTATAGTCTTCCATACACAGGTGGAATACTAATTGGGCAATGGTTCAAATTACTAATTACTTTTCTGGAATACTAATTGGTTCAAAACACATCATCAATCAAAGTGTATGGAACATAGTTAGTCTGTGTTAGTTGAGCAGCACAAAACAAATTATCTGTTGGGTGGGAGGCGCGCTAGAAATAATGTTCACAGAAAATCTTCACACATCCACTGAAAAAGGCACAGATTAAAAGATCGATCTTGGGATTTTAAGAATCGATATCGGAAACTATTCAACATGGATTATTCTTTAAATGTTTTAACCAGACGCTAGAAGAAAATGATATTCACATGAAGAGTAAAAGGACCGAGATGCCATCCATATAGCTGTACAATATGACCAATAATATTTTAGCACAATTTTCTCTTTTGTTCACAAGCCCCTCTCACACAGAAAATGTAATACAATATAATTAAACACCCTCCTGTTAATTGCTGTACAGTTTGCAAATACAGTGTACAGTACACAGAATAATATAGTCTATTGAATGATGCAGGATCCTGAGGCTCTTACAGCCTAATCATATCCATAAAAAAGGTATTCAATGCCTTAATTTACAAACATCTTTTAAACATCAGTAATCCTCCTTTTGAAGGGCATGTTTTTTCCAGCATGCATTACCCTGCTTAGGGCATAATGCTTGCTCATTTGAAAACTAGGCTATCCATTCATTAAGCCTAGATCTGCCATAGAACCTGCCTAGGCTTGTGGCTAACTGAAAACAGATTTAGATTCCTAAAGTTTGATGTAGGCTACTTCTAATCAATTAGCACAAAATTAACATGAGCATGAGAACGCTCAGAACCCACACAGACTGGAAGTTTAAAAGCTGCCGGCTTGTATAATGACTTTGCTGAGTGAATGACATTTATACGGTCCTATTTATGGGAGAATTGATCACTCAATACGGCAACCAATCTGCTCTTACAGTATGTTGGACATTTTCTAAATGAAATCCTTTAGTAGGGCTAAATGTTTCTTGAAGTAAATTATGATTGATCGCTCCAATATGCCGAGAGGCTTTTCTGCACAGAGTTTTCACAAGGAAACAAAAACGATCGTTGTAATGCTTTTTGACCGGAGCTAAATTATACCCATACTTTAATACTGCATTGACTTACAGGCTTTGATTGATCTGTAAATTATTACGAGGAAACAAATACATATTTGTAATTGCAACCATGATGAATTTACAGGCATTCCAACAGAGGGGTCATTAATGTACTGCCGATTCATCACGGCCGATGTGTAAAGAGTGACAAGGATACTTTACCCTGCAATTAATCTCACCCATATACATTTCCTAACAGCTCCTGTAGAACATTTTAAATTATACTAAATCATGGCACCAAGGAGAGCCTATCGATCCTTTCATAAAATGAGCTTATTGACAAAGCATTTAAATCCGATATTATAAAGTTTATGCCAGGCTGGTCACCCAGCGGAGAGAGTGCCGGAAGAAGAAAGGGAGCGAGTTCAGCCAAGAACGAGACAAGGTGTGGCAGGAAGGCAACAGCCTACGTTAACAGCAGGCAGATAGAGTGGGAAGATTTGTCGCCCCCCAAAATATCCATGAGTGTGGGGGACATTGGTTTGATGGACTGCAAAAAGATCCTTGTGGTGAAACTCCACTCGCATTGTAATATCTGATTGCACTTGATCTACTGCTATTGATCATGTCCTCGGACTAGAGCAACGACTTGCACATCAAGGTGACGACAAGATTTCACTGCCTCGCAAATCACACAAAGTACCTTGATGTGAAGTCAATGAGCATGAGGCTTTTTAAGAATTCAGTATAGGGATACAGGTATTTGTCAGCCAGACCATCTTTTAATACTGAACAAACCAAACAAATTAGCTAGCCTCCTTCAGACACATTACGGTAGGCCATGACCATGAAACTACTAAGCTGAATAAAATATGAACAAAAGCTAGCAAACATAAACTAGAACACAAAAATGTATAACAAATACAAATCGAGTGTTGGCAGGTAAAATAACTAGGCCCACAACACTTTTTATAGTTGTGCTGAAATGTATTTTTGCCCAAATCAGGCTAGACATGTGCGAGCAGGCAATGAGATGCAGTGAACATGCATCAGTAAATTATCTCTTGGAGCAGTTCGTTCTCAGCTTGTCGTGTGTCACCTCTGCTCTCTAGGCAATGTGGCACTCCCTCTCGATGTCTCCTGTCTTTTCACCACAGGAATGAACATGGAATAGCAAACCCTGCCCTTTTTTCTTGACCTCATGACAATGGTCATTGCGCTACCCTACTGTGGGTCTGGGGAGGGTGTAGGCTACCACATGTCTCCTCTGATACATGTGGAGTCGCCATCTGCTTCTCATCACCTCGCCTGACAACTAGGAGTTTCACTGGGAGAGCATAACACGCCAGATCCCCCTCCCCGCTGAACAGGCACCCAGTAGGAGTTGCTGTTGCAATGACCAGGACTCATAACCCACCGGCTTCCCACCCGCAAACACTGCCAAGTATGTTGTTAGGGACGATTGACCAAGCCGGAGGTACCTCTGCCGGGAATTGAACCAAATAAATTGTATGGTGGACATAATAACCCTCTCATGCAACACGTTTTTCAACATTTGAAAGTCACGCAGAATGAGATCTGAAATATTTTAGGGAATAGCCCATCACTGGAAATTACAGTTTTGGTTTGATAACACACTAAACCTGGCTGGTTTGTTTGTGAGCAGATATGGTGAAATGTGCCTATACCAATAATTAATAAAAAGGTATCATCATTGTGATATTAATACATTTCTCGCGTATAGCATAGACCTAACAGGAAACAAGGGCACAGTATAGTAGGGCTGTCCCCGACTAAGGATTTGGATGGTCGACTAGGATTGGCCAAAATCTGCCGTTAGTCGACTATTGGTCAACTTAATAAAAAAAAATAAAAAATCATTTGGGCTGTGGGGGGTGCTTAATGTCTGAAGGAGTCGACTGAAGGCTTCTTGTCCTCTGCAAAAGCATGATGGATACATCTTGATATTTGTCTAGTCTAGTGTGTTCATTAGATGGGTGAAATCCTCTTTCAGTGCCTCTGTGCCTTCATAGGCAGTTAGCCTCTGGTATGCGTGCCATTAGCGTTAGCCACGCTTCTAGGCCTATTTTCTTTTGGTTAGAATGATTAAAAAAAAAAAAAAAAAAAAAAAAAAAATATATATATATATTCGACTAAGATGTTGGCCAGTCGACTACGGCCCCTTTCGACCGATTAGTCGACTAATCGATTAATAGGGGTCAGCCCTACAGTATCGTATGATACACCTTAACCAATCATCTCTGCAGGATTGCAACCTGAGAGCTGAGGAGAGTGAAATAATTGTAGAAGCATTTTAAGCCTCCGAGTCATAGGCAGGCCAACGGCACACCAGCACCTCTTCAAGGTGGCTTAGCATGAGGTTCTTCTAGCTTAGCACAGAGTTGACACTATTATCACAGCCTTGACCGAGTCTCCCTTTCAACCCACCTCTCTTAAGCAAGGGGTTTACACCCTGCATACAAATCATGAACATTCCCCCATCAAAGCGATCTCTTTTGCATACATTTTCAACACTACGCACAGGATATTAGTTTTAGAGAGGCTTGACCGGGAACGATTTTAGGGCATCAATTATACTGTCTTCTACTCATTGTCCAGCATCCTATCAGGACTTGAAGCCAGGCAGGGTGTGGTGAAGAGTGAGACCCATCTGCCGGGGAATCACTGGCTGGTCTAACCCTGACAAATCATGCCACTGATATTAATATGATGCCAGCCATCAATGGCCATCTGACGCCCAAAGAGCGCGCACACACACACACACACACACACACACACACACACACACACACACACACACACACACACACACACACACACACACACACACACACACACACACACACACACACACACACACACACACACACACACACACACACACACACACACACACACACACACACACACACACACACACACACACACACACACACACACACACACACACACACACACACACACACAGCTTAGATAAAAAATTTACTAGATCTCCTAGTGGATAGAGCTGATGATGGGAGGAGAAAAAGTGTCTTTGAGACCAAGGAGAATCAGTGAAGCAGGTTCAATGGCCTTTCTCAGTGACGGCAGTCAGCCATGTTCTTAAAGACTCAAGGGGTACTCAACCATCACAAATTATACCACAAGTCACTGCCGCTAGTGAAGCTCCTGACATTTTCATAATCAACACAAACAGCTGAGAAACGACATCTCCAGCTTTGAGATGAACGCACAACAACACATGATGTTTCATGAGTGAATCTAGTCACAGTATTGCATAGCACTGCTTTGAGTTTAAGCGATGCAAATGCAATCACATGGTTATATAGCCGGCTCTCCTTTCGGTGCCGGCTGCCTGCATGTTGGCAAAAACAAATGCTTTGAAGGAATGCATCTGTATGCTATGTCAACACGGATGTCATATGTAAGTAAACAAATACACAAATGTCATTCATATACACATCAAAGGACTGGCAACCAAGCTGCATTTTAAGTGGGCCAAAGAAAGGAGAGATGGAACCACTGAGCAGCATAGAGGCCTAGAAGACACTCACAAGATAGTATATTCAATCTGGTATAGAGACAAAAAAAAAAAGCGTCTCTCTTTCCAGGCTAATTTCCATTCTGCATAAAATATGGTACAGGTTAAATAATAGATGCACACTTGAAAGGGAAATGAAATCTCTTGCTCATTCTTGATTCATAACGGCCTGTCTAAAGATGCCGCTCATGAAATGAGACGATCCAGATTAAGTCTTAATGCAGCAGCCTAACGCCTACAACGCCTCAACATAGCGAATATGTACACATATTGACTTATTCAGAGAGCAATCATGCATGGCTCAAATAACAAAGACATTACAGAGTCCTCTGCCTCTAGTTAAAATCCCATATTCATAATCCTACATAACATTTTGTATAGATAAAAGAGATCCTAGTCCACCGGTGTCCAATCAATATCCGGAACTTTCGAAACAAGGAGAGGCATCATTTTATAAGCCGGTAGGAATAATTGAGGTGGGAACAATGCATCCCCACAACTACTTGGGCCCCGGTCTTCAACTCTCAAAACACCAGGGTAATCTTCACAGTGGATTCAGTGAATAAAGAGGGCCTCGGTGGGCCTGAGAGACGTGTCGTGGCTGTCACAAGCACTCAGGAATATAGTCCGTAAATTTTGCGGTTTTTCACAGAGGCTTTGCATATATTTCAAGGCTCTCTCCCTGCCTCTCATTTTCTGCCTGTGAAAGAATGTGGCTCTGTCTTAACGTCTCTGCCAGGGATTACACCCAGATTGGGTGCAGCTGTTCACCCGTTGGTTTTCCGTTCTTCGCTTGCAGAATCCATTTTTTCCCTTAACATTTTCTTGACAAACTGCATACTTTCACACTGTGCCTGTGGCATGATCACATGTCAGTTAGCCTTCAAATAAATGCATAGACGTTTGCTAAATCCTAATCCCCGACTCTCCAGCTGTGAAGAGTTTGTGGATGCTGGTATAAGAACAGAGACCCCTTGCTCCTCCCTTTGCATTCAGTTGAATCTTGCTACTGTCTGGGCCAAGACAGAGAGATTAGCGAGAAGTGGCGGTCCAAAGCAATAAAAACAACTGGACTCTGGGGAGGTTGCATGAGCTAGCAAGCAGTGAGTGAACACAAAGTGGCAGGGGAGCTTGAAAACGGAGGCTTCTCAGAGAGCAACCCTGCCGATATCACCCCCCACCCCCCAACTCCAAAAAAACAAATAGGATGGGAGGGAAAGATGAGAAGGAGAGGCAGCTAAACCAGTAGAGTAAATAGGAGTGTTGACATAGTTTTCAGAAGGAGAGTAAATAGCTTCAGTGCCTGTCAAGACTTTTAGTGGGGCTCTGGAGTAAACTGTGCTTTTATCCATGTGGACGAAAGCTGGAGGCCTGAGAAGACGGCGACAGCAGATCACAACAAGAAATTGTAGGAACTTATTATGCAGAAACATACATACACTTCTATCAACAAGGCAGTAAAATGCCAGCTTACCTGTGAAATGAGTTCTCTTAGTAATTTTAGAAAATCGAAAGCTCAAGACTGCCGCAGTTCTGTGTCCATACGAGGCATCAATGGCCACATTTTCCTCACGTCTTGCAGACTAGAATGGGGAGAAACGTGTTGCTCGTCTCAACTCTTTAACAGAGAGAGGAAGACAATCCTGTACACAGGATGAAAAGGCAATGCACTGGGGAGCTTGTACGTACTACAGACCATGGTACGTCTGGGGGCAGGAAAGGGTACAGAACCCTCTCTCTAGAAGCGTTGCAACTTTGATGTCTGGTCTGAGAGGGAAGAAGGGTACTGCACCGGCTGCCTCCCACATGAAGACAAGGCTCACATCCTCAGAACCTTGTTAGTTCTCTGAAAAGGCCACAGACTAGTTTGGAATATTAAGCAGCCGACACCATTGGAAATCAAAAAGGATTTCCAAAGAAAAAGTGAAGCTTCAAAAAGCCTTTTGACGGTATATATATTCGCTCAAACTCGGGCGGATACAACTGAGCAAAAGAATAAAGATGGGGTGGTGGGCGGATTATGAGAGAGGAGGGTGGGAGGAGGGATTATTCTTCTATCTGAACCCAGCATATGCATAAGACATTATTCCTCAATCAAAGGCTTGCCTTTAAAATATCACAACTTATTCAGGAGGAGGGTACCGTCACCGTGGAAAAAAGAGCAAGACAGAGAATGAGAGGAGAAAGTGGGGCAAAAGGAGGAGCTTCAGGACATTTATCATTCTCATTCCACCGATGAGACCCGCTCTCCGACATCGATCTCTACTATGCATAGAATGGAAAGATTCACTGTCATCTTGCCGACAGCAGCAATCTCCCAATAGTCTCCTTGGAGTGTGAGCTTAGCGTGATTAGGGCCACTATGAGTGATCGACTTGTATGCTTTATGAATGACAAATAGACTAATACAGATTGAGCCCGTTGAAAATTGTATGTGGTTGAAGCATTGTAGAAACAGACAGAAATGCTGATTCTAAAATGTATTAAGATTTCAGCCATGCAGAGGACTGTTTCAGAGTTCTATTGGGTTATATTTTGTCCAGTTCCACATCATACAACAACATATTTCCATGATATGCATTGATTGACTGATTGATTGATTGAAAACTTTATTAACAGATTGCAGAATGGGTACAGTACAGTACAGCTCAATACATACAATTGTTAAGGGGATGCAGACCAGAGAAAGACTTTCGTCTTGTTTACATCAGGGTCCCCCATTTTCAATTCATCATAACATATATGACATACATGACATACAGATAGGTATTTATGACATACCAGATTTACAAATACAGTACCGTTTGTGATACGAAAAGAGTCCAGAAAAGAGAGTATATACATTTGACGTAGAAACTGTACATGAAGCTTGTTGGAATGGCATATAGTGGATGAAAAGCAACAGTGTTTGAAATGTGAAAGCAATACAATATTAGGGCTGACCCGAATAAGATTGGTTGGCCTTTGAAGTGTCAGTAATAATAATTGTAATAATTATTCAATGCAGCAGGTAGATTAGATTCTGAAAGTTGTCATAACTAAATGTCTGTCTGAGAAGTGATTTTCTAAATTAATGTTCAATTATCATTTCTATAAAACAAGATTTCATGCTGATGTAGGGTAAAAAACAAAAAAAAATTGATTTTAGCATTGATCACCGTGGCATTGATTGAAGCTTCGATTCAGGTCAGCCAATAACCTTCCGTTTCCATGGTATGTTGGTAAGATAGTACTTTGAAGAGTGAAGATGAGAGTGAGGGAGGGAGGAGAGGGGGAGATAGTTGGAGAGAAAGAGGCATTTATCATCCATCTGTGATGTGTTATTTTATATTCAAATATATTTTTATAATTTAATTATCTAAATGAATGATGAAGTGCTATAAGTAAGATTTCTCACAATTATTTCTGAAATATTTAAGAATATCAACTGAAAATGAAACTACTATGCATGTCCAATGAGTCCATCGTTTTGGATGAGTCCATCGTTTTGGATGATCCAACGCGTGATTTTCCACACCTGAGCAGATATCGTTCCTTCCATATCGCCCAGCCCAACGGACAGATGCGGCTGCCTTATGAAGGAGAGAATGAGAGACAGAGCGGAGGGCCTTGCTGTGATTTGTGCGTGGGAGAGAGGAGGCTTCTTCGCTCGACAGGCTCTGGGGACTAGAAGGTCAGAGGAGCCTAATGAAATGATTAGATCACTGGCAGTCTATGCAGGCGGAAACACTAAAGTGAGCAGTTCTCCTTTAAACAGAAGGCACACGGTAGCAACACAAACATGTTGATTCAATAACAGTAACCCCATTACACTGGCAAAATGAGTTATCACACTCTGGATTAATAACATTTAGTGCAATAATCCGTCCCTCTAGGATTTCTCCCCCCAAGCAATAAAATAAAAATGGACTGGGCTGGTGCCCTTGAGGGATGTTTTAAACCCACGTTGGTTACAAGATGCAAGAAAAACATTTGCAAAATTAAAGATTCTAGGTGTAAAGAAGATGTTAATTGTTGTATTATCATGTGTAAAGCATCTCCGCTCAATATTTATGCTCTGGAATTTGGAAGAATGTTTTGGAGGCAAGCCAGCAACAAGGTTGAACATGTCTGCTGGTGCTGGAAGGAGGTTTCAACAGAGGCCTCAAGCACAACGTGGAACAGGAACTAAATACTTCTATGGCCTCTCCAACTCCCTCATCTCTTTGTTGGGGGAGACATTGGCACAAGGTGGAAACAGGGTGGAAAGGAATCCCAACATCAGCATGACATAAGCGCAAAATGGCCACTGCGTCGATATGGTCCATTGACATGAGAAACCAAAGCTAGCCTTGACGGAATAATTTTATAGGCAACCATATATACCTCTAATTAAACACTCAACAAGAATAATATCTGCTCCAAACCAGCACGGAGGCAGGTAATGATGTGAAACCAACAAATGGTCCCAATGTTCCCTTAAGTACCCTATTGCTTGAAAAATTGCAAATCACCGCGTGGGCTCCACTTAAGTGACAAATGCCCTTTCTCCCTTTCTCTCTCTCTCTACAGCAACGAGCAGCAGCCGGCAGGGCACCTAGCAACAGTGGCATCAGGTCACTTGCTCCAGATAGAGAAAGAGTGGCTAAGATATGCAAGTAATCTGCAACACGGCAATGGCCCTTCAAATTTGTCATTGCGGACAGGGCTTTGTTTGAAATGGACTGGTTGGTAAAGCCTGCTGTTCACAGCGGAGAGGAGAAATAAGACGCCGGGAGATGAAAGGAGAGGAAAGAAGACTGGTAAGATAGAGGAGTGACCTTGGTAGTGAGGTGCGGCAAAAGCCTATTTACTCAGCTGCTCCTCCTCACACAAGGTCTACAGAGACTGCACTTTCACTCCCTTTTTCTCTAGTCAGCATTCCCAAGGTTTATTGCAGATGCACAGACTTATGCAACATTCATAAAGACAGAATGAAGACATAAACAAACAAACGGATGGGGTACTCACTCACATACAATCGTAAATCACCATGACCCTTCTCAATCACCACAGGCAAGCCCCACTCTGGGCAGGATGTGCATATAAGATGGCAGGGTGGGGAGTCAAATCGCATGTATATGACAAATAGCAAGTATGGGACAAACGATCAACCATGCCTTGACTGGAAGAAATTGCAAATGTCTGAATTCAGTATAACAAAGCAGGATAGCCGGACCAGCACCGTGTCATTTACCTGCCAGGTGTATTTAATCATCACCTTGAATTCATTTCCAGTGCTAGCCATACCACTGAAGAAGGACATTAGTCCGAAACATGTCTGCTTTGATTCAGGCTGCCAATTAAAAAAACATTGAACCTGTGAGTGCTGGTCCGGCTATCCTGCTTTGTTATACTGAACTTTATGGGATTACAGCACCCAGTGTGAGTACTTGTGAGCGCGGTCTAACTTGACTATATAAATGTCTGAATTCCCCATGACATCTCCTCTAAAGCTTGATGAACTCCAGCAGTGTGCTTGTACGGTTGAGGATTACATGCAATTAATAATCACAAGTTCTACAATCTACCCCCATCTTGTAAATATTCATGGGGGAGAAGATCAGAAATGAAAATGCCAGGAGTCAATAAATACTGCCGAACTCCTTTTCCTTCCTCTGTGAAAACCCACATCTGCTCTGTGAAGCCTATCCTGCTGAAACACTTTCAGCACACTGGCTCTTCAAAGGGTCTCTTTGGAGGCTGACCGAGGTCTGACCCTTTCTACCTGGACTTCTGACTGCATCCATGACTGTGTCCATGCAAGATGGGGGGAGGCAATGGCGGTGTGGTGGTCCGGTCTCCGAGACTTCCATCTCTCGTGGTTCTGTGAAAGGTGTTGCACCAGGCTTCATTTTGTTTGGTTGAAGGGGCCCAAGAGGAAAGCAGCGAGCGATGGGGCTTTGAGCAAAGCTTGCCAAGAGGCTCTTGCAGACTTCTCTCCCACTAAAAAACGGTATGAGCTGCGGGGATATGGAGCTCTGACATTTTTAAACATATAGTGCAACTTGCGATATGCCGTTAATACATTTATTCGAATGATCATTATCAGGCTTAATTGTGTAATAAGTTGCGGTTAATTTCTTTTGTTGACAACCTTGGTGCAATGTCAAAATAATTTGACCACTCAAGAATTGAGGTAAGAAGAAAGTCAAAAATCCCTCAGAAAGACCACATTAAGAAACACAAGACCTTGAAGAACATGCGAGAAAGGTTCATACTGTGATTTGTATGGACATATTATGTAATCTTTGATATGGAGATTCCTGCAAATATTTCCGATTATAGGCAATTGGCTGGTGAGTAGTCCTATCTGAAAATTGCTCAGGAAATCTCACTTATTGTCAATGTATCTAAGCAAGCCATATATCCACTGAATGGCCTAGGTCTAAGTTCCAGAGGCTGTGATTATCCTAGAGGTCACAATAGGTAATTTTATACAGTGAAGTTTCAAAAGATGTTGTCACCACATTGCAGGGCATACTAGTATGGGGACTAGGGATGGGTACCTTTCACATTTGAACCGATACCGGTACCGGAGTCAGAGGAGACGCTCCAAGCTGCGCTTGAATGCACAGACTGGAGTGTATTCCGTGACACAGATAACATTAATGACTACACGGAGACAGTGCTGGACTTTGTTCGTACTTTGGTGGAAGAAACAATCCCCACTACCATAATTAAAGTTTACCCAAATCAAAAACCCTGGGTAGACAAATCCGTCCGTGAAGCTCTGAAAGCACGCACCACAGCATACAACGACGGCCTGGTGGCAGGCAACATGAATGACCACAAGGTGGCGCGATACAACGTAAGGAGGACAGTAATAGAGGCAAAACGGCGCTACAGGGATAAAATTGAACTCCAGTTTGAACAGGCTGACTCCAGAGCTATGTCGCAGGGCCTCAAAACGATGACAGACTACAAAGGCGCCTCCCTCAAACTGAACAATGACATCTCCATAGCAAATGATCTCAATACCTTCTAAGCGAGGTTTGAGGCTGGTAATAACAACACCAGCCTACAAGCCACGGCAATAGGGGGGGGGGTCTGCTGATGGAGACTCAGTGTTCAGGGTAACAGAGCATGAGGTGAGGCGCACCTTTAAAAAAGTGAATATCAGGAAGGCAGCAGGACCGGACGGCATCCCCGGCCGCGTCCTAAAAGTCTGTGCCGACCAACTGGCCCCGGTATTCACTGACATATTTAACCTGTCCTTAGAACAGGCTGTCATCCCCACCTGCCTGAAGAAGTCCACTATCATCCCTGTACCTAAAAAATCCAAGCCTGCTTGCCTCAACGACTACCGCCCTGTAGCTCTCACCTCCATAGCAATGAAGTGCTTTGAGAAGCTAGTAAAGGGCTACATCTGCTCCTCCCTCCCCATCAACCTGGACCCCCTGCAATTTGCATACCGCCCCAACAGGTCCACGGAGGACGCCATAGCCCATGTGCTGCACACAGCAGCATCACACCTGGACAAGAGGAAGGGGAACTATGTGAGAATGCTATTCATCGACTACAGCTCGGCATTCAATACCATAGTCCCCTACAAACTCATAGCCAAGCTCAGGGACCTGGGCTTGAACTATGACCTCTGCCAGTGGGTCTTGGACTTCCTGACGGGCAGACCCCAGGTGGTGAGAGCAGGCAACTGCACCTCCTCATCCATCACCCCCATAGGGGCCCCCCAGGGCTGTGTTCTGAGTTTCCTCTTCTACTCCCTGTACACACACGACTGTGTGGCTCAGCGGAGTAACAACACAATCATCAAATTTGCTGACGACACAGTAGTGGTGGGCCTGATCTCTGCAAACGACGAGAGGGCCTACCTGGAAGAGGTCAAGGTCCTGGCGGGATGGTGCCAGGAGAACAGCCTCTCCCTGAACGTCAGCAAAACAAACGGAGATGATTGTGGACTTCAGGAGGTCGGGGGTCAAGGACTACAGCCCCCTCAGCATCGACGGGGCACCGGTTGAGAGAGTGAACAGTTTTAAGTACCTCGGAGCCCACATATCCGAGGACTTGACATGGACCACACACATTGACAGTGTTGTGAAGAAGGCACGACAACGCCTCTACTTCCTCAGGCGCCTAAGGAAGTTCCAAGTCAGTCAGAAGATCCTTAAGAACTTCTACTCATGTACAATAGAGAGCATCCTGACTGGCAACATCACCTCCTGGTTTGGGAATAGCACTGCTTAAGACCGAAGCAGACTACAAAGAGTGACACGTTCAGCCGAACGCACAATTGGAGGGGAGATCCCCACCCTCCAGAACATTTACAACAAGCGGTGCAGGGGTAAGGCTAAGAGAATCATCAAGGACTCCAGCCACCCGAACAACTGCCTCTTTGAACTGCTGCGGTCAGGCAAGCGATACCGGAGTCTCAAGGCGAGCACAGAAAGACTCAGAAGAAGCTTCTATCCCCAGGCCATCAGGCTGCTCAACAAACAATAAACACTATACAACAACCATCAAATGCACACAGCACACACATACTCACTTTAAACAAACAACACACTGCAGCACCCACTCTCCACACTTTAGATCACCTAAACACACTTTATATTTATTGATAAAGGATTTGCACTTTGTACATATGTCTATACTGAACACTGTGACCTAATTTTTTACTTCTAATTTACATGCTATACTATTTTATTTCACTTATCTTGTCTAGCACAGTCTCTGGAGCGTAACAGTAAGAAGCATTTTGTATAAAAGTATTCTGTACTTCTGTATGACAACTATTAAAGAAACTTGAAACAATAGAACTAGGGATGGACCGATCCGACTTTTTCAGTCCCGATACTGATACCGATACCTGGCTTTGGGTATCGGCCGATACAGAGTACCGATCCGATTATTCGGATTGTTCAATTAATAAACTGTATGCCTGGGATCATTCTTTTGTGCAAGGCAACATCAGGCTTGACTTAAAACATTACTTCCCTAACATAGTAAAACAAATGTACCACATAGATATAAATGTACTGAATTGTTATTTCTTATTTTATTTATTATTATTTTTATAATAATTATAAAACTATAATATATATTTTTTTTCCCCCGATCCAGCAATTTTTGTCATTTCGGGCCGATATCCGATATCAATATCAGAGCATCCCTAAATAGAACACTTTCAATTTTTATTTAATTTATTACTAATGCCCAATATTTGCTAGGAGCAATATGTATATATGTAAAGTTTAATAATGATATGATATTATATAGATTATTTGGACAATGATACAATATTTGTTGATATATCACAATCACAAAGTCTGCAACAATACAATTTTGATTTGATTCATTGCAGGGGCCTGTGATCAATATGAGACAATATCATATGCCCATTTAACACAATCAGTTACATTTATATCAACTGAAGAAATCTACTTAGATCATTTATATCAACTAACCAGTCTGTGTCAATATGATGACAGGTCACAGTTACATAGGCTTCTGTTTGGACTCGTTCCGAGTTAATTAACTCACGTTTAATCGAATCTTTAACTTGATTGTACAGGCGCGGTATGCAGGTTTCACTGAAGTGCCGTCTCGATGGGATTGCGTATTTCTGCTACAGAGTAGCAGTAGCTCACGAAAACACTGTTGTTCTCGACAACACTGTAAAGCCTAACGTCTTTGCAAATGAAATATGAAATGCCAGCTATGATAGTTGTCGCTCCTTTATAATAGTTCAGTTTTTGCAACAAAATAAAACGGTCAAAGGAGCTGGTCAGCAGGCATCTGACATATTAATGCTAGCCGGGGGATCAATGCCGGGTTTTTTTTTAGGTGCCCAAGGCAGTCAGGTACTTTGAGTATTTGTAATGGCATTGTTTGCATTTATATGTTTTGTTTGTTGATTGACCAAAATATTTCCACACTGCTGGTTTATTGCTTGCCATCATCATCATTGATGGTTGCTTGCCATCATCTACTTCTGTTTGAATGTTTAGGAAGCAGGTGCGCTTGTACAGAAATGGTGACGCAGACGTGACATGGGAATTTCAAAATAAAGGCGCATCTTAACTCTTTCTGCGCCAAAAACGTAATATCTCGAGTTTCGCCGCCAACGCTTGCGCGCCAAAAACGTAATGTCTCGTTTTTAGATCCTTTGATCTTTTTCCTTTGATCCCCGTTCTAAACACTCGGACGGGGCTCCCTGGGTCTCCCTGGCACATCTGCCTACGTTGGAATTGCAATGACAATCGAATCTCGCCAGGTGGCAGTATCGCATACATTTTGAACTGGGATAGTTTAGTGTGGGGAGTGTAGGGCTGTCTTAAATACGTCGAAGCTTTGTTCGTTGGGCATGGGATTCGAATATGAAAATAAAATTTGAATATATTAAAAAAAAAAAATGTTGCAAAATCAACTCTGCCTCTCTTTGTTAACTACAACAAGCAATGCTGTTTGTTATTTAAGATGAGGTCGGACTCGGCACTGACAGATTTGTGTTCATTGTGCTGCTTTTAAAAAGCCTCAAATGACGGCTTACAATATTCCATGAAAGCAAAGTATTTTGTTTGTGTAAGATTTAAAAAAGGTTTAAACTTTACAGCACTGACAAAGTTGTCCCACAACATATTTTTTTTTTAATAATTAAAAATAAAAATGTATATTTTTTTTATCTCGAAGCTTCGAATTAAAATCTCGGCCCCGAAGCTTCGAACTCCAAAAAAATATTCGAAGGTCAGCCCTAGGGGAGTGTCTGTCCTGATTCCTGTCTGTCCTGATTCCCTCTGAGGGGGAGGAGTTCTTGCAGAGCAATCGCTTGGAGATTTTATCGCCTCAAACCTATCGTTTCCCGTATACACATATACACGAGTAATCGCGATGGGATCACTGGGATTATTCTTTTTGGATTACCTTCTGGCTAAGGTAAGGTCTATTCTATGTCGTATTTTACCAAACCTAAAACATGTTTTTGGTAATGATCACAGTTTTCGAGTTAAAACGACCCCCCCCCCCCCCCCTTGATGATTTTGTGAAGACACATATGTATATACCTTTGATTTGGAAGTATTTGGGGTTTCAGGCGAGCAACCCGAATGATTTGGGCATAATGCACGAGTCATATCTCGCTATCTATGAAAGAATACTGGATTATTCTAGAAAGGGGCGATGTTTAGCATGGAATAGCGCACAAACTACGGTACATAGAAATGAACAGGTTAGTCAGTCTTGGACTATAAACAATGCCTGTCAAATGAGCCATACTATTGTCTCCATAGCTATAATACAGAACACACAATGGGTCCGCAAATATCGCTAAAATGGTCAATAACGCTGGCGCCATTGATTAAAGATGGGAAAAGAGCGTGGCGGTCAATGAATTAAAATTATGATATGGATCGATGTTTTCACATTTGATCGTTACACCCTTATAAGCTAGGATGACATAATAATAATAATAATAAAGCATTTTATTTATAAGGCGCCTTTCTTTTTTCTAAAACTTTTGACCAGTCAGCTGGTTCTTTTAGCGTTTATCGCTTTTTCATCGCATTCATACTTGGTCAAGTTCGACCGACAGAAGCAGGCTGAAAGGGTTCAGATGGGGGGGAAGACACTCTGGGAAAGGCACGGCTGCCGTCCGGGATTCGAACGCGCTCAGCCCCAGATCCGTGACGAGCACGGTTGTCCACGGCGCTGAAATAGCACTCGCGGTACGTGGTGAGCTACTGGAGCTCCCCTTATAAGGCGCCTTTCAAGACACTAAAGGTCGCCGTACAACAATTTAAAAACAGTTCATTTACAATCACAATCCATTTAAAAAATAAAATCAGACATACGCCTGCCTAAACAGGTGAGTTTTGAGGTGGGTTTTAAATGGGATGATGGAGTCAATGTTCCTGATGTCGGGGGGGAGGGAGTTCCAGAGGCGGGGGACAGAGCAGCTGAAGGCTCTTGACTCCATTGTGGACAGACGGGCTGGGGGGACGGTCAGGTTGATGGAGGAGGCAGACCTGAGGGACCGGGTGAGAATGTTGATGTGGAGGAGGTCGGACAGGTATGGAGGGGCGAGGTTGTGGATGGCCTTGAATGTATGGAGGAGGATCTTGTAATCTATGCAGTGTTTAATGGGAAGCCAGTGTAGTTGGCGTAGGACGGGGGTGATGCGACTGATGACATGGGTTCTGGTTATTATACGGGCAGCAGCGTTCTGGACCAGTTGGAGCTTCCTCTTTCTCCGGTGAGAGCTAACATGGTTAGTACCTACTGATTGCTCAAGTTGCTTATTATACCACTAACTTAAGAAATGAGCCTGTTTAGTGCCTGTAAAAGATTGTGATGTCGGATGGCTTGCCAGCACCCAAATAGACTTCAAAGGATTAAGGGAGGTCTAGCCTGCAAGGGTATGAAAGGTAAATGTAGCAGTAGAGTATACGGATAATTAGTACACTGGTTCCGTGAGACCTGTGTTCAAAGACATCTTTATTGCTATTCTTTGATTACGGTGTAATTGAAAGAACATCCAAGCCAACTCTGCTGTGTGGCCAAATGTGCACCCATCCAAATACTTTCAATTAAGCATCCAAATTATCAGCTGGCCAAGGTGTTTTCACCTCAAACAGGGACGAGGGCCATCATCATACTCAACTGTTTGCTTACTTGGGGCTTGAATACATGAACCTATAAACAGCCAGCGTGACTAGGGAAGATGGAAGATAACTCTCCCGCCTGTAGGGCTGTCTTAAATACTTCGAAGCTTCGTTCGATGGCACGAGCTTCAAAGTAAATCAAAGTTAAATTTATTTTTTTAATAAAAAGGCGCCTTCCCGCCTCCATTCCAATGAAACTAAAGTAAGCGGCGCCTCGACTCCACCTCTCTACAACAAGCACGTGGAGATTATCTGTGTTGAAAACAACAAGGACATGTGCAGCAGACATGTCGACGAAGAAGTCATCAGACGTGTGGTTACACTTTAAAATATGCAAAGACAATGCCCAAAAAGCCGAGTGCCAGATATGCCAGGAGAAAATGGCATATCACAACTCTACAACAACTTTGTCAAATCACCTAAAAAACGTAAGTATCGTTGTACACAACGGCGACGCCACACAAAACATTAATAAGGCTATGCCTATGCTGCTATGACTAATGTGTTACCAAGTTGGCTAATTTAATTGTAATCATCTGCTTTTGTAGGTGCATTGTCTGATATAATTATAAATTATAAATTAAATATAATATAATCGTTTGCTTGATAGACGAAGGTTGCAACATAATTACGTAATGTCATGTCGTTGGCTGTGAAAGCAGCCCCACTGCACCCAGGCAGCGCAGCCGAGTGAAACCTTGTTGGCTGCGTCAGTCACGAAAGGGGCTACTTAATTAATTAATCCAATCCACTTTATTTACTTTGGTGCTGTACAAGTCCCACAACATAAGATAAAAATTTTTTAAAATTATTATAATACATATTTCTTTTCTCGAAGCTTCAAATTAAAATCGAAGCTCGGCCCCGAAGCTTCGATTGCCAAAAAAAGCTTCGAAGGTCAGCCCTACCCGCCTGCTTTTATCTTGGTATTGTCAAGTGTTTCAAAAACATCTTCTTGGGGGGGGAAAAGCTCCTCCTGCAAAAGCACTTCCCTTTCATTCCTTCACGTACATTTACACCCGCCACCACTCATCCAACCAATCATTCACAAACTCACTTAGCCATTAACTGATTCATACATAAGCTCACTCATTCACTCCATTCAGTTAGCCATACTGTACAAGTACATACATGATTCATTGACGAGGAAAATAACTAGCTACTATGTGGGATCCAGGCCGAAGATACCGTGTTTTTCTTAGTTTGTTTACTTGTTGTTTTTTTTCTGTTCATTCATTGGTATTTTATTGTTCCTGTTTTTTGTGCTGTGCACTTTCTGTTGTTACAAATGTTTGGTTAGGAGCAGGCTTCATCATAGTGTTTTCTCCATTATTTTTACCTGCCACTTAAAATTCTAAATCCCCTGCCTTATCAGAGAGAAATGTATATTAGAAGGCTTTGTTCACGGGACCACAGCTGCATGGACCACAAGCTAGGAGCGATCTATTAATAGTCCATTCATTTTCCTGTAGCTACAGGAGAAAACATGTCACCTGTGAGAGGTCTATTACATTAGGCCTGTATTTCTCAACAATGTTGAACACAAAGGCCATTTAATGGCACAGGTTTGTACTTGTCAGTTAGTTGGGCTCAAACAACCCCAAAACCATCTCAACAATGTCCAATTTGGCGATCGTTCTGAACACCATCGTCCATCAGCACAGCCCTATTAGGGACAGACTAACAGAGAGAAAAGAAACATTCATTTAATTGGTCATTTTAAATGGACATCACAGAATCCATCAGTTAACTGTTAACCGGGGGCATATGATATGGTTGGCCCTCTGTAGCAGAGAGGTAATAAACATTGGAATTTATTTATTTTCAAAGCTCTTGTTGGTAAGCAACCCCCTTAGATTACAACAATGTTGGATTGGAATTATGGATTATATCAAACTTGCATAAACTGATTTTCTCATGCTTAAGGTTCCCCGAGCTTGTTCTAATCTGGGAAAAGCTGCCTTCTCCTTTAGTGCTCCATACTCATGGAACGCCCTTCAATGCACTTTAAGGTTTCATATTTGTCCAACCTTTGGACAATTTAAAGCTTTGATTAATAACCATTGCATGTCATTTTGTAATTGTTTTAGTCTTTTCTTGTTTCCCGTCTATCTTATTTCATAAAAATATTTATTGTGCTGGGATTACTTGTTTTTATTTTTGTTTTATTCTTATCTCTTTTAATTGCATACTCAACATCACTGTAAATGAGGGGAACCTCAGTCTCCCTTGAGTTTAAATAAAGGTTGAATGAATTAATTCTATGGGGGCAGCAACATGGGAATAAGTAATACAGCCATTATAGGGCACTCTCAATCGCACTCTCTTCCATTAAAGTTTCATGCCTAAATCCTAGAATAATAAAAGGAGCATGGCTCATCATAGCCAGCATTCTCATGGAAGTTAGTTAGCACTGGGAGTAGGGCTGCACGATTTTGGGAAATAATCTAATTGTGATTTTTCGGACAGATATTGCGATTGCGATTAAATTTGCGATTATAATTATAATTTTTTTTAAGCAGCCCCACAGAGGTTTATTGTAAAATGCGGCTTGCATCTGGCCTACGCGGTGGGTCTGTCCGGGACACCGAGCCTGAAAATGTTTCTTTTTACCTGGGAATCGATACTGGTACCCAACGGTACCTTTTTTCTGTACTTTACTCTCCCTCTCTGAAGTCTAAACTTCACAACACACAATCTAAAACCCCTTACCTCGCTCTCCCAAACCGTTCCTACAACAATAACAACAACCTGCAAAGAAGATCTTGTATCTCAATGGGATTTCCTGGTTAAAAAAAAAATAATAAATTGCGAATTTTTTTTGTTTGCGATTTGCTAATTGCGTCATTTAAAATCACGATTTCGATTTAAAATCGATTAATCGTTCAGCCCTAACTGGGAGACAATGATGCATCTTACAATGCTTTGTCAACCAGTGCTGGGGGAGACATTTTCAAATGTTTCTATGACGGCATTGATCCATCCTCTATTTTGCAGTTCTAATCAATTATACCTCAAAATGTGATACAAATACTGATACTAGCAACAATACTTCTTTCATATTTGTTAATATAATAAGAACCATAAATACCCAATTGTGTTTTTAGGCTGGCTAGGTTTCCATTTATGTCTACAGCAGCACATTCTTATATATATATATATTAGGGGTGTAACGATGCATAGATTAATCGAAATGCATCGATTATAATGTACTCGATTCGATGCATCGATTTGAATATGTTAGAATCGATTATAATCGAAATTAATCAGGAAAAAAGAATATATATATATATATATATATATTATTTTTATTATTTAAAAAATGTTTGTGTGTGTATTGTTTTTATTGACCTATAGTCCATTCATGCTGAGTGAATCAGTTCCCCCAGCCACATTTGTGTATTCAACATTGTTGGGGGAATTAACTGATAGAAAATGAATCGTGGTCAAATGAAAAGATTTCATGATGCATTGAATCGTGAAGAATCGTAATCGAATCGTGAGGTCGAATCGTTACACCCCTAATATATATACCGGTATATACATATACACACAATTTGATAGAAGTCGGTGGTTACTTAGAAACTCACAGGATCGACTAGATATGCTTGTGAAAACAAAACAGCTGTTATCCATCCTTGGTTTGCTCTTCAGCGTAGGGCTGGGCGATATAACGATAACGATAAATATCGCGATATATTTTAATAATCGATATCGAATATCGAAATAAAAAAAAAACGAAAAATCGTTTTTTTTTTTTTTAACTTTTTTTTTTCTGCAACAGGGCAGTTTTAAAACCAGAGACAGTGGACAGACTTGTCTTTCTTGCCTGCAACTTAAAGTAATGGCTTTGCTTGTCCAAATGACAATACTGACCAAATTCAGACTTCTTTTTCTCTTGTCCATTTATTTTGTTTGCTTTCTAATTTAAAATACATTTTGAAACCGTCTGTACACAGTAGGCTATGTGTGCTAGCAGAACTAGACTCCAGTCACGAGTCATGTGCAGTGGTTTGTCCACCAAAAAAGCGCCAAAAGATCGAAAATAAACTAGCAGAGCCAGAACTGTTCAACTCCTCTGGAGCCACAGCCAGCAGAGAAGCCGGTTTACTTTAGCTTTTAAACCAGCTGCAGCCTGAGAACTGGAGTGTGAGGGGATGTAACACTAAAGATGGCGGCAATGACAAAGAATTGCTGCAAAATAAACATACATCTGTTGTTAAAAAAAAAAAAAAAATGTTTTTTTTTAATTTTTTTTATACTTATAACAATTCGATAATTATCGATATCGAGAAATAAAATTTAATTATCATATCGTTATCGCGATATGATTTTTTTCCATATCGCCCAGCCCTACTTCAGCGCATGATAGTGAAGTCCGATTAGGCGTCAGCACTTACATGCAGTGTTGGGCAAGTTACTTTAAAAAAGTAACTAGTTACAGTTACGAGTTACTTCTTCCAAACAGTAACTAAATTACTTACTCAGTTACAAATTATAAAAGTAACTAGTTACTTCAGAAAGTAAGTATTGTGTTACTTTCAAGTAAATGTTTAACAAATATCCTGATGAATTGAAAATGGGGGACCCTGGTGTAAACAAGACGAAAGTCTTTCTCTGGTCTGCATCCCCTTAACAATTGTGTGTATTGAGCTGTACTGTATTGTACCCATTCTGCAATCTGTTAATAAAGTTTTCAATCAATCAATCAAACACAAATCTATACTATTTTAATGTTGCTGTGGGACAAAGTGAGACTAGCCTCCAATCAAATGGCATGTAAAGATATTATAATTACTATGTTTATATAGTGGATCATACAAATACAAACACAATAGATGTTTTGGAACTTTTGATATGTATTGCCCCTCAACAGGCTACAACTGGGCAACATTAAATTATGCTTGTTAAGCACTATACCAAAAATAAATAACAAATATATAGTGATTTATTGATTGATTGAACATTTTAATTAACAGATTGCAGAATGGGTACAGTACAGTACAGCTCAATACACACAATTGTTAATGCGATGCAGACCAGAGAAAGACTTTCGTCTTGTTTACATCAGGGTCCCCCATTTTCAATTCATAATGACATACACAACATACAGATATAAGAATCTAATCTAATCATCTAAACTAATCTAATCATGACATTTAAGACATACAAATATACACTCTTTGTAGTGCAAATAAAACAAAAAACAGATGTGTCGTGTGTCAGTCACTCTTTCTGTATCTCTCTAGTTCTCTCTCTCTCTCCCTGAGCACCTGCAGACTGTGCTATTAAACCAGGAAGTGCATCACTATGTTGATAAGGCTGTCAGCAGTACTAGAGCCTCCACTACTGCAGTGCCCTGCGCTGCAACACAACAAACACAAGACTAAGAGCGAACAAAAAACGCTCATGGACCCGTCGCTCATTGACTGACTCGCTTGTGTTGTTCGTTGGATTCCTTTTGGATTATTTGGGCTTGCCAAACAAACGATCAAAACGTACACGGACCGCGGTCTCTCGTTGACTGACTCGCTTGTGTATTCGTTGTGTGTCCGACTATGCGTGCTTTCGAACACCCGCCCAACTCTAACTCTGATTGGCTTACCATGAAATTGTACTCAACCTCAGCAAATCGTCAGCATGTATGCGCTTGTCTCGCGCACTGCCCACTAACCAAGGAAGAACAGTTAAAAAAGTATTGCCTCTCGGCGCAGAGATCTAGTTGGTCTGATGAAAAAAACTGCTTCAATCATAGTAACGCGCCGCATTTTTTTACAGTAACGGTAACAGCGTTATTAAGATTGGAAGAGTAATCCGTTAGATTACTCGTTACTGAAAAAAGTAACGCCGTTATTTATAACGCCATTATTCCCATCACTGCTTACATGGGACCAAGAGATGGAGAGGATTATGAAATGAGACATCACAGCCTTCGTAGCGGTGTGAGATAAGTCTCAGTCCGTGACGTCTGATAACGTGCGAAGGGGATGTGCTCATGTGGCACGAGTGTCCTGAATGAGCAGAATATATTAACATGCCAGGACTACTGTGGCCTACTGTGGCATAAGCGTTCAAAAGGTTGAATGCTTCCGGAGGTAAAGATGGGTAAAAAAAAAACGGCTGGCAGGTTCCACTACGAATCAAATGAGAAACCATGTCTCTCTTGACCCCGGAGTACTTCATCCCTCTGGGGACCCTAGAGTGGTATAAAGACCGTCCGGGCAAGATGCTATTGTAGGGCTGTGAAGGAGTGCTGAAGAGAGTGCTGATGACGGAGGAGCAGTGGCGGCAGCCTGCTGGGACGCCCACCAGCTTGATCTTCCCCAGCAAGCACAATAAAGACTTACCAGGCATCTGGGGCCAAGGTTGTGCATCGTACCTCAAAAAGGAGGAAAACTTAATTTGCAAGCCTAATCAAGTGTGAATGTCGCTGAAGGCATCCTGAGAGGGGAAGAGAGCGAGGGGGGGGGGCTGTTTTGTTCAGGGGAGATGAGAACGCTTTTAAGAGGCTCCCAGTTTTGCAACATTGGAAGGAGCTCTCTAGGCGTTGAAGTGTAAAGGCGGCTATTAAAACGATTAAGCGAGACATTCTTTCTCCGCAATCGGTTGCAAGAGTGGGTGGCTCTCATGGCGGTGGTGGCAAAATGGCTGCCCAGGGACATTTCATTACATCGGCAGTCGGCACCTTGTGTTGAGCCCTACAGTTATCAAACTGGGTTGAGAATAATTGCATCATTATTCATACTTATAAAGTCATTTCAAAGCCCTGTCCAGTGTCCTTTCAATGACACAGGCCATATTTGCATTTCTTGCTTTAAAAAGGAAAATTCCAATCTACAAGAAAATTCATAGAATTCATAACCTGAAACTACAAAGCTAAAAAGGGAGAAACAGGACTAGGACAAGTTTGCTGCACCGACATTTCTCATGGATATTGTTGTTCTCTCATTCAGAACTGTTAGCTTGAGTACAAAATAGAGCTCATTTGGGCATTAAAGGGGACGTGCATTGCTATTCCTTGCACTATTTGGGCAACTTTATACAATTCCTGTGAGTCTATCGAACACATCTGTAAGGTTTAAAAAATTTAAATAATAATAATTGTTTTATATATTTCTAATCAAGTACTCAAAAGCCTAATTTTCCAGCCTCAGGATTTCAGGCTGTTATTGGACGGGCTCCGCCCATAAGCGCTTTGAAAGACAGTCACCCACACAGTCTGCGAGTGGCAGACAGAGAGAGATATAGAGACATTGAGGGGGATACTAATTAATTTCGCCGCGGGGGGGCATAATCACACGGGACAATGCATTGGTAACTTGTTTCAAATTACAATATATACCTCTGTGATTATTATTGTACGGATCTAAATACGGGCGTGCGCGTCCGTTTTTTTTTTTTTTTTTTACCTGCAACAGGGCAGTTTTAAAACCAGAGACAGTGGACAGACTTGTCTTTCTTGCCTGCAACTTAAAGTAATGGCTTTGCTTGTCCAAATGACAATACTGACCAAATTCAGATTTATTTTTCTCTTGTCCATTTATTTTGTGTGCTTTCTAATTTAAAATACATTTTGAAACCGTCTGTACACAGTAGGCTATGTGTGCTAGCAGAACTAGACTCCAGTCACGAGTCACAGTGCACATGTGCGGTGGTTTGTCCACCAAAAAAGCGCCAACAGATCGAAAATAAACTAGCAGAGCCAGAACTGTTCAACTCCTCTGGAGCCACAGCCAGCAGAGAAGCCGGTTTACTTTAGCTTTTAAACCAGCTGCAGCCTGAGAACTGGAGTGTGAGGGGATGTAACACTAAAGATGGCGGCAATGACAAAGAATTGCTGCAAAATAAACATACATCTGTTGTAAAAAAAAAAAAAAAAAATTTATACTTATAACAATTCGATAATTATCGATATCGAGAAATAAAATAAAATTATCATATCGTTATCGCGATATGATTTTTTTCCATATCGCCCAGCCCTACGTCGGAGCATGCGCAAAGATATTTGACAGTGATATGCTGCTCCCGACTGTGAGGGAGAGAGATAGAGAGGGAGAGAGGGAGAGAGAGAGAGATAGAGGGGGACTTTGCAGGAGTGTGTGTACAAAATTTTGTGCGCCGGTGCGCAAGGGGATGAGTCTTCTCTCACACACACTCCTGCAAAGTCCTGCGCGTCCCTCTCTTTCTCTATCTCTCTCCCCCTCTCCCTCTCGCTCGTTCTCTGCCGTCTGTTGGACTCGGCGGCACCCTGTTTGAGGAAGTAATCCACGGGCGGTGACTACAACCACAGAGCCAATCAGATCACAATCAGCTCCGTCAGCTCCTTGCTACGTCACCTTGCGAGTCAAATCAGAATGACCTAATTCACTGGAGGAGGAAATTGTCTCAACTGAATTAGAGCAATCCGCCAATATGGTAATTAGAGACACAGACTCATTGATACTAACCCCATATTGCTATAAAACAATGCTAAACACTGTAAAAAGCCATTTATAATGCACGGGACCTTTAAACCAAACACATTTTATGCATCCAAAAAATCGGTCTCCCATCTGCATCGTCAATGGAGCAGCTTTGAAACTGTGCATCTTGATGACATTACAGATAATGTAAAGGATAAAAAAGCTTTAGGTAACTTGTTCTATTTGTGTGGTGCTGTTGAGTCATAAGTTATCAAATTAATAAAAACAAGCACAATACCCTCCAGAGTAGACCCACAGCGTAACTCTATAGGCCTAGGTACTTAGGGGGCTTTCACACTAGCCATTCGGGGTCGAATCAGAGCACGATCGCACCAAAAAAGGGTGTGATCGTCCCTGATGGGAACACTCCCCACGTCCCCGGGGACGCTGATTCGCTCTAAACCTGGACCGCTGGAATAGGTGGTCTCGGGTGCGAACCAGCGTCCCCGACGACGGAGCGGGGGGCGTGGTGTGCAAGCTTGTACCAAAAGACGGACGAGGCTTGCTGTATAAACTTGCTGACACACACGTCATTACTGTAATGCTTTCATGCTTGCTTGAATTTTGGGCAGATAAAAACATACAGCAACAACTGGACAATACCCACAAAAATGATATTTATGGGCAATTTGGCGAGTTCAGACCTCAACCAAACAAGCATGTTGAGCCTCATGGCTCAGTGGATGAAAACATGAAGCCACGTTACAAGCCCAAGACTTCCCTGGCTCACATTAGGCCTGGCAATTTTTTTTGCCATTGCTATGTCTGTATACTATAGGGGTGGGAGGAAAATCGATACGTAGTAGTATCGCGATACTTTGCGTGGCGATACTGTATCGATACAGGGACGCCAAGTATCGATATTTAATTATTCATAAAAAATTTAATAAAAGATTTTTTTCTTTTTTGTATAAGGAAGTTGCATTGTTCATTTCAATATATACCTATATTCAGAAATGTAGACTTTAACAGTGTTTAACAGTTAACAATAGAAATAAGGTATAACTTATGAGTGCTTTGGCTCCTATAAATACAGTACAGCTCAATACACACAATTGTTAACACAATGGCCACCAACAACGAGTTTACTCGTTATTGGCCGCCAATCAAATAGCGCCAATAACCAGTTTACTAGTTTTTGGGATCGTTATATCGTTTATTCGCTATATCTATTCATAATTCGTAGCCGCAGCATCTGGTATAGTCTTCAGACCCTGTCTGAGCTGGCAGACTGTCAACACCGCCCTCTACTGCCAGGCGGAGCTATTGCATATCATTGAAAATGGGCTCGTGTCTTTTAGGAGGCGATCTGAGCCGGGGCGGGCAGGGTTTAAATATTCAGGCGAGCCACTTCTATACAACGATGGCATCAGTAACTCCGCCCGCCCGTCCGTCATTGTGAAACGGTCGGTAGTGTGGTGCGGACCTCCACAAGCATTATTTGGAATTGCGATAAGATATTTGGATTATCTCTTTTGCATTACATCAGATACAAGGTAAGAACATCATATATAATTTGATCGTTGATCTGACATTTATTTCTACCGCGATCAAAGCGATCTGTGTGTAGGTGTATGTGCTTATTGGCTGCGGTGGGGGTGGGGGGCGCCCCGCTATGACGGTAATTTCATGTATGGACGAGGAGACAAGTGATAATCTAGTGTTGATTTCAGGATGATTAGATAATCAGGCGAAAAATTACATTTTCTCGCCTTTTCCTGGAATTACTGAAAAACACCCAAACCATACTCTATTCAAAACGGTATAAAACGGAAATGTACGAATGAAAAAACAATCTGTCTCTGCAATGTTGACTAGAAGAAGCTCCCCGAGACCCGACGGCGTTATTAGACCCATATATATAATATAAGATATATTTTAAGCACTCGCAAATGCCACAGTCTAAAACAATATCCATTGAATAAAGACCTGGCAATGAATGGGGCATTAGCGCCCCCTGCTGTGGCGGTCAATGTGTTAAGGGGATGCAGACCAGAGAAAGACTTTCGTCTCGTTTACATCAGGGTCCCCCATTTTCAATTCATCATTATATGACATACATGACATACAGATAGACAGTACTGTTCCATCCAGACATTTATGACATACCAGATCTACAATACAGCACTGTCTAAGAGTACAATGCCTGTCACATAGACCCTGGCGTTGGAAACTCTGTTTAAGAGACAGAGTTTCTAAAAAGATTACCGGTATATACATTTGAGGGGGAAGAAACTGTACATTGGAGGGGGTTGTGTAGGTGGGGTGGGGACTGGTGGTTACGGTAACATCAGTTTAACAAGCTAATAATCACCCATTTTGTCTCTGCAGTTTAGATGAGAAGAAAGGGCTGCCGGTGGGGGACACATACACAATTATTTTTGGCTGGTAAAAAATTTGTTTGGCTGGTAAAAAAAATCATCTACTCGCCAGTTGGCTGGTAAGCCAAAAAGTTTGTTTCCTCCCCTGGAAGTGAAACTGTATATTGTATAGTAGTGTACATAGGACCCAGTGCCTTTAAGTCGTAGCTCAACATTGTATTGCAATTATCTCAGGATTTATTAACATGTCTATTTTATCATGTCTATTCTACTTATTTTATTACTATTTATTTACCGTTGTATTCTTGCACAATCGAAGCGGGCATGGCCAACCGCATTTCACTGTATGCCCTGGTATGTATGTGATAAATAAACCTCCTGAACCGAATAGTACAAAGCAGAGCTTGACATTAACTTTTTACTTGTCCGAAAGCTAAACTTACTTGTCCGAAATGTACTTGTGAAAATAAAGGCCTATTAAAAAATTTATAAAACCGACAAGAGATTTGGACAATTATTATGATTTACCGTAATAACTTAAACAGTGTGTGTGCATTTGTGTGGGTGGGGTATACTTTATGATCAGTCCTCCAGCTCATCTTCACTCCCCATCAGCACCAGCTCATCTTTCTCATCTCCCCTCTCTCTTGACGACCAGGGGTTAAACCCTGGTCTACGCCTATAGTTGTATAGTTGTTATTACGCCGGTATAGTTGTTATTACGGTATAGTTGTTATTGCCATAAATTACACCATTCAAATAAATAATTGTATTTTTATTTGAAATAATTTCTTTTAACAATAGGCACATTAGATCAACAGGTAACAACCAACTTTTATTAAACATTCTATTAAACATTCTGATATTTTCGCGGGTCTCGTGCCACTGTCAGTGTCAACTAAGCGAGCACTCGGAAGACGCTCGCCGTTTGTCCGGGACAAGTAATATTGACGTACAGAGATTGAGAGTTTCCAGTGTGACACTGTGAGACAGGCACTTTCTGATCAGATGGAGTAACGTTACTATTCGTTTGGGGAATATATATATATTTTTCTCTTTTTTTTACTTGTCCAATCGGACAAGTTAAATTGTATTATGCTTGTCCGACCATTTATTTTACTTGTCCCGGACAATAGGACAAGCCTTAATGTCAAGCCCTGCAAAGACATAAATATAGGCAATATAATTTGATCAGAGTGTAAACAAAAGGTGCAGATGAGGGTCTGCATCGGTTATATTATAAGTTACAATAAAATAGGCAATAGAAAATTTGAATCTGAATATATACTATGAGTACACAGTGTTTCCCCTAGGATTTTTTTCAGGGGGGGTGGTTGGCCCCCCAAAACTACTAGTGTTGTCGCGGGGCGTGTGTGTCACGGATACGTGGTGTCAACAGTGCAGTCATAGACGCGCGCAGTAAGGCGGTTGTTAGTATCGGTGCATTTCTCTACACTGAGCTGAAATTAAATGATTGCCCATAAATTAGGTAAATAAATATTAACACATAAATTAACTTATTTACAATTATACATACAGTAGTGACAACACACATATGAACTATTTACAATACAGGGAGGCACATACAACACTCATAACTATTTACAACCAGTGTCAGAGCGAGCGCACTCAAGTTGTTCAGAAATTCTGAGGGCTCAGAGTGCACACTGGACGCTCTGACCAAATAGTCAGTTTATCAGAGCGGAGCAGATTTTCAGAGTGAATTTATTAACTCACCTTAACTAGGGCCCTATGAAATCCGTTTGTATCTTTTCCTGTTTTCGGATTTCTCTGATTTTATATTTTTTCCTTTGGATTTAACCAAAAACTATGTAAAAATTATGTTTTTAACTAACTTTAATAACAGTACATCTGCAAACAGTGCCAGTGTAGTTCAATGTTCAGTGCCAGTTCAGTTATGAGGTTTATTTTTTTCAATTCAGTTCAGTTCAATGCAGTTCAACTGCCAGTGCAGTGCAATAACTAAATAATTAAATAATACAAAATAATAATTTGTTTAAAAGAAATTAGAAAAAAAAACTATCAAATGTAATTTATGTCAAAGATGTCCTTTATAAGGTTCATGCTTCTCCCCATCTCTGGCTGACATCACCTTTGTGATACATGATGGTTAGGCCTTTGTGTTTTCCTCAGTGATGGATTATCTTTTGTCGGTCAGCAGCGTTTTGTACTTGCTGAAGCTTCTCTCTGTATAATTATTGAGACTTGTTACATGCAACGCTAGTCAGTCTCGGAGTTGTCTCGGAATGGATTTGGTAGCTTTTTTCTGCGTCTCCGTGCCGCACCACCGTTTTAAAGTCTTAATGAAGATTGATTTATATGAAAACTGATTAATGTATAATTTAGCTAGCTCGCCAACGTTACTGTGATTAAAGCAAACTTTAATAAAAATAAATATAGATATATATTTTTTTATATATAACTTATTTTTTTTATTATAATTTTTTCAGGAGGGGCAGGGGGTCCCGTTGGCGGGGCGGGCCACCCTGCCAAGGCAAATAGGGGAAACACTGAGTACGAGTAAAGGTAAACAGTATAAGGTTCTGTAAACACAAGGTACCAGAACTGGCATGACATGAGGCTATCTATCAGCCTTGATGTAGAAAACATCACCCTGCTATAGAGCTGTCCCCGAAGCCTGTTTTTGGGCTTCGAACTTCGTCAGGGTTTTTCGAACTGATGTTCGAACCTTCGTTTTTAATTAATATATATATATATTTTTAATTGTATATAAAATATCCTCAAACTAAATCCTCAATTTGAATAAAGTGATTAATCTGAAATATTAATGACAAGTCATATACTGTACTATAATAGTACAATACTATAATATTAGTGTAGCCTAATATTTATCTGCAACTGTGAAGAAAAACCCCATTGGTTTAAACAGAATGAATAGACACATAAAAGAAATATATTAAAAAATGTAAAAATTCGAATGTTGATTTCGAATTTGAACGAAGGTCCGAACGTTCGGGCTCAGCCCTACCCTGCTATGATATGCCATGTTCCACATGTAGTATAAATTATACCAAAACTCCCTATAATTTCAGATAGCACCAGCAGGTATCAGGCCAACTAGTCAGGGTTAGCTAAAGTAGTCCATAAAGCTGTGGTTAGCAAAGCTGGTGTGAATGGCACTCTAAAGGCCCTTTGTGTTGTTAATATTTTGCAATTGAAAGCAGGATAATACCGTTCGAGGTGAAGATTTTGGGAGACACAGAGAAAGGCATTGCTCGAAGCACCTACATAACCCGCACATGTGTCAGAATGTCCATCCACAAAACGTCCATGTGTGAGTGAGTATCTACAATTTGCCACATACAGCCCATGACGGCAGTCCTGCGCGCCGCAGGACAAAATAAAACACTAGAGAAGCACACAAACTCCACAGCGGCAAACAGCAACAAGAAGCAGTGAGAACTGGGAAGACAAACATGGTCAGGTGTTACATTATCTGCTGCCAAACAAAAGGACCCCAACACCTCCATTTTCCAATAGTCTTATCCCCCTCTAGTTGTTTTAACAACCGAATGACATGGGAAATCAGAGGAGAGTGAAAATGAAGTGAGAGGCCCGTCACTGGGACACGGGGGCCATTATTGACCCTAGCTGTGTGGTACAAGAGCTGAGACAACACAGTGCCTCCTCTCTTCTCTATTCACTGCTGTTCAATGGCCTTCACTTCTGGACCAGGCAGATGACTGTCGTCACAGCCACTAAGGACAATTATTGCTGGAAAGTAGGGCTGTCCAGTGTCCCGCTCACAGTTGATGAAATGGTCAGTTTGTTTATACAAATTAAATGCTGAATGAGTCGACTCATTTCTCATTTCAGCAAAAAGTCTATGTACATTTATGGTAAGTACAACATTGAAAGGGGTGTTCATAGCATTATTGCACAAACTAACACTTTACAGATTAATCTACTAAATCAATGTATGGATTAGGCAACGGAGTCTTTGACCATTGCACAACTACGAGTGTCATTAGTAGAGGACAGCCCTAAAGGAAAGAGCAGTGCGAGTGGGTGGTGTGGAACCTGTGTGCATTTTATGAACACATGCGCATGACTGAGAGGCCCCGCCCACCCCACTACCAAGGTCTGGCACTGGCATGGTGGAGGAAAGGATAGCAGGGGGAGCAGAAAGCCCTCTATACAGGAACATCCGTGGGGCTGGTTCCACATGGGGCAGACATCATGATATTCAGAATGACTTGATAGATCACGACATCTGTTTAGAATAAAGGGGCACAATTTTCCTGAGTCCTATTGTTACAAAGGGTCAGATTAAACCGAATATATGTATTTATTGATTGATATATATTGCATAATATTTGTATATCGTTTGACATCCCTTGTATATTCTTTGTACATATACACGGAATGTCCCTTTAACCTAGTAGTTACACAGCCCATAATAGTTCATTCTCCTATTGGATGGCGTGCCACCAGGCGCCAGTGACTTACCCCTAGAGCCGACTTGAAAGCTACCGCCAGGACCTGTCTGTACATGCCCGCTTCTGCCCAAGGCTACGAGACAGTGAGCAGGCTGGCACTCGTTTATCCCCCGTACATATAAATATGGCGCGGCGAATACAGAACTTCCTTTTCAGTTCCTTTCCAGTTCGAGTTGGAGTTCAGTCTTGTTCAGTTCAGTTACCAAGTAAAGCCTTACCCACTATGCAACGTGCGGTAGAGTAGGGCTCGTATTGCCCCAAATAGAGTCGTGTTTATCCTAATACGTTTGTTTAACGTATCGTTCGCTATTTATTAGTAAGCCTTCATTACGAGTCAAAGACCACGTGAACTGGATGACATCCGAGCAAGGATTCAATATCAAAGAGACGTTAGGGACTGCAACGTTCTCTGCTTCACTGAAACGTGGCTCACGCCGGAGGTCCCAGACCACGCAATTCAACCAGCCGATCACTTCTTTATCCATCGCAAGGATCGGACATCAGAGTCCGGTAAACAACGTGGAGGAGGTATTGCCTTCATGTTTAACAAAAATTAGAGCGATCCAACTAACGTGAAGGAATTATCCAACCACTGCTCCCCAGAACTGGAATATATAACCATCAAGTGTCGTCCTTTCTTCCTCCCGAGGGAGTTAACGGCGATCATCCTGATCGGTAGGGATGCCCCGATCGATCGGCCACCGATCGTTATCGGCCGATATTCAGTATAAATATGCGATCGGGGAATTCCGATAATGAGTCATATTCGCCGATCGCGGAAACTGATCAAGTGGATATCTCACTCGCTTGTCTCAGACGCACAGGACCTGCAAACTGCTCCTCCTCCCTAGCCCCGCCCGTACCCGTGTAGAGTTTGTAAACACAGACACAGGAGGTCCGCTGAGTGAGTCTAGATAGTGCATTCGACCTGAGCTAACGTTAGCTACCTAGCTATCGTTACTGTTTTATTTTCGCCGATCGTCAAAACAGATCTCACTCGCTGAGTTCTGTCTCAGACACCGGGAGCTGCACACAGTGCTGCGCGTCTTCTGCTCCTCCTCCAGCTCCTCCTGCACGCATGTAAACACGGGTCTAGTCTAGTCTAGTGGGACGGGACCTCCATGAGCTAACGTTAGCTACCGCTACAAAATGACCCAGTCAACTATTCACTTTTAGTTTAATACATGATGAGGCATTGTCTAACTGAACGGTATCTAGCCGGCTAGCTACTGATAGCTCCTGATATCAACAAATGCTCCAGCAATAGTCTAGTTATCTAGTACTAGTGTATGTTACCTCTGTTAGCTCACGTTAGCTTAGCTCACTGTTCAAAACGAAATGTCCCATTCAACTAAATAGTTCACTGAGGCGTTGTCTTAACGTTATATTTCCGGCTAGCAGTAGCTACAGACAGCTCCTGATATCAATGTCTTATAACACTCATTCGATGCATATTCGAAGCCCGGCTTGCGTCGCAGTCATTAACGGGGATAGCTGAGGGAGTAGGGTATATCTGCAGAGCCTAGGGTAAATCTGCAGAGCCGAATGTGATTTGATCAAAGCAGAGTATGTACACACAGACAGTGGAGATAGCGAGCATTTTGACTTGTTGCGTGGTGGCGATGTCTCGCAGATAATACAAGTACAAGTCTAATTATATAATATATATATTTTATAAAAAAGAAAAGAAAAAAAAAACTTTTTATATAAAATAATTTTTAATTTCTTTTTAATCAAAAACGATCGGATCGGTATCGGCCGATATGGCTCACGACGATCGGTGATCGGTATCGGTGGCAAAAAACGTGATCGGGGCATCCCTACTGATCGGAGTGTATATTCCACCGCAAGCCAGCAACAACGCCGCGCTCTCCAGACTCCACGACGAGGTAAATAGAATACAAGTGGCTAACGTTAACGCCGCCATTGTGGTGCTGGGCGATTTCAACAGCGCCAATCTGAGAAAGGTATTACCTGACTTCTATCAGCATGTGACTTGCAACACCAGAGGCGGTAACATCCTAGATCACTGTTACACGCAATTTAAAGGTGGCTACAAGGCTCATTCTGATAGTGGCTTTGGTAAATCAGATCACGCGTCAATCTTTCTTTCACCAAAGTACAAACAGAGAATTAAAAGTACTCCTGTAGTCTCGCGAGAGGTGCAGAAATGGGATTTGACGTCAGAGGAGACGCTCCGGTCTGTGTTTCACTGCACAGATTGGAATGTGTTCCGCGACACAGATAACATTAATGTCTACACGGAGACAGTGCTGGACTATGTTTGTACTAGGGTGGAAGAAACAATCCCCACTACCACAATGAGAGTTTACCCAAATCAAAAACCCTGGGTAGACAAATCCGTCCGTGAAGCTCTGAAAGCGCGCACCAAAGCATACAACGACGGCCTAGTGGCAGGCAACATGAATGACCACAAGGTGGCGCGATACAACGTAAGGAGGACAGTGTCAGAGGCCAAACGGCGCTACAGGGATAAAATTGAACTCCAGTTTGAACAAGCTGACTCTAGAGCTATGTGGCAGGGGCTCAAAACGATGACAGACTACAAAGGCGCCTCCCTCAAACTGAACAGTGACATCTCCTTAGCAAATGACCTCAATACCTTCTATGCGAGGTTTGATGCTGGTAATAACAACACCAGCTCACAAGCCACGGCAATGGGGGGGGGGGGGGGGGTCGGCTGCTGATGGAGGCGCAGTGTTCAGGGTAACAGAGCATGAGGTGAGGCGGACCTTTAAAAAAGTGAATATCAGGAAGGCAGCAGGTCCGGACGGCATCCCCGGCCGCGTCCTAAAAGTCTGTGCCGACCAACTGGCCCCAGTATTCACTGACATATTTAACCTGTCCTTAGAACAGGCTGTCATCCCCACCTGCCTGAAGAAGTCCACTATTATCCCTGTACCCAAAAAATCCAAGCCTGCTTGCCTCAACGACTACCGCCCTGTAGCTCTCACCTCCATAGCCATGAAGTGCTTTGAGAAGCTAGTAAAGGGCTACATCTGCTCCTCCCTCCCCATCAACATGGACCCCCTGCAATTTGCATACCGCCCCAACAGGTCCACGGAGGACGCCATAGCCCATGTGCTGCACACAGCAGCATCACACCTGGACAAGAGGCAGGGGAACTATGTGAGAATGCTATTCATCGACTACAGCTCGGCATTCAATACCATAGTCCCCTCCATACTCATAGCCAAGCTCAGGGACCTGGGCTTGGGCTATGACCTCTGCCAGTGGGTCTTGGACTTCCTGACTGGCAGACCCCAGGTGGTGAGAGCAGGCAACTGCACCTCCTCATCCATCACCCTCAACATAGGGGCCCCCCAGGGCTGTGTTCTGAGTCCCCTCCTCTACTCCCTGTACACACACGACTGTGTGGCTCAGCGGAGTAGCAATACAATCATCAAATTTGCTGACGACACAGTGGTGGTGGGCCTGATCTCTGCCAACGACGAGAGGGCCTACCTGGAAGAGGTCAAGGTCCTGGCGGGATGGTGCCAGGAAAACAGCCTCTCCCTGAACGTCAGCAAAACAAAGGAGATGATTGTGGACTTCAGGAGGTCGGGGGTCAAGGACTACAGCCCCCTCAGCATCGACGGGGCACCGGTTGAGAGAGTCAACAGCTTTAAGTACCTCGGAGCCTACATATCCGAGGACTTGACATGGACCACACACATTGACAGTGTTGTGAAGAAGGCACGACAACGCCTCTACTTCCTCAGGCGCCTAAGGAAGTTCCAAGTCAGTCAGAAGATCCTTAAGAACTTCTACTCATGTACAATAGAGAGCATCTTGACCGGCAACATCACCTCCTGGTTTGGGAATAGCACTGCACAAGACCGAAGCAGACTACAAAGAGTGACACGTTCAGCCGAACGCACAATTGGAGGGGGGCTCCCCACCCTCCAGAACATTTACAACAAGCGTTGCACGGGCAAGGCTAAGAGAATCATTAAAGACTCCAGTCACCCGAACAACTGCCTCTTTGAACTGCTGCGGTCAGGCAAGCGATACCGGAGTCTCAAGGCGAGCACAGAAAGACTCAGAAGAAGCTTCTATCCCAAGGCCATCAGGCTGCTAAACGAGCAATGAATGAACACTACACAACAACAACCACCAAACGCACATAGCACACACATCCACACGCACACACTCACTTTAAACAAACACACTGTAGCACCCACTCCACACACTTTATAGCACACACCCACTTTAAACAAACACACTGTAGCACCCACTCCCCACACTTTATATTTATTGATGAAGGATTGCACTACAACTCGTACACCTTACTGTAAATTGTACCTAAAATTGTACCTCATCCCATTTCTGCTTTGCACTAGATAGTACTGTACATTAGTACACTGCATAGTATTGTATATTATATGGTAACTCAGAACATTGTACATATGTCTATACCGAACACTGTGACCTCATTTTTCTTCTTTCTTTTTCTTCTTCTAAATTACATGCTATATTATGTTATTTGATACTATCTTGTCTAGCACAGTCTCTGGAGCGTAACAGTAAGAAGCATTTTGTATGAAAGTATTCTGTACTTCTGTATGACAACTATTAAAGAACTTGAACTTGAACTTGAAGTGGGTAATTGTGTGTCTACATAGAGCACTTATTGCCGCGTGCTAATAGGATAGTAACGTCAAGTTCAACTGTGAACTACCGCGACCACGGAGGATTTACACCGGTAATTGCAGAGCCACTTTCCGGCAGGATTACTATTATTATTCTTCATTCTTCACCAAGCTGCTGGAGCAGAGAACCGTCTACACCCACTGCTGGGGGATCTACACATGCCCGTGAGGACATCATTCGAGCCCGTCTCTGTCGGAGCAGAGACTCCACGGCTTCACCTGTGCGGTGCGCACACTGAGAGTACAGAGGCTGCCTTTCCCCGCTGACACAGGGAGTAATTGTCGCCTGTGGAACCATTGACTTGCATAGAGCATTGCCTCCCCCTGCTGGCTTACAACCGGTAGTAACCTCCCTACCATTATTCCCTAGATAATTCCTAATATTCAGTATTGACTTGCCTACGCACATTCTTTGCCTTATAAGCGCATCCGAATTGATCTAAGTAATGTAATCTAATATTCTTTTGATGTAATAAATATTCTAAACGAGTATTTGTGTGGAAACCGTTTCATTGTGGAAGTGTTCTCATCTGATATACTTGTGTACAGTATGGCCAGTAATGTACATAACACGGTAGTGGTTTAATGATACCAATACTTGATTAATACAGTCAGGGAATTGTACCCCTCAGTTACACCTATTGTTCTGTTGCGAGGACGACGTGTGATAATCGGACATGAAACGAAAGCTAGATCAATACAAACACTTTACATGGAAATACATAGTTTACATAGTATGGAAATCTAGCTCTCCTGAAAACACATATCAAGACCTTTGACTACACTGGAAGTGGGCATGTGTGTGCCTCCGTTTGAGTACTTGAGTTAGCATGTGCCTGTGTATTAAACTGTCAATGGGGAGTTTGATTGATTGAATTGATTGATTGAACATTTTATTAACAGATTGCAGAATGGGTACAATACACTACAGTACAGCTCAATACACACAATTGTTAAGGGGATGCAGACCAGAGAAAGACTTTCGTCTTGTTTACATCAGGGTCCCCCATTTTCAATTCATCATAACATATATGACATACAGATACAGTACTGTTACATCTAGACATTAATGACATACCAGATCTACAAATATACAGTACTGTACAAAAATAGTCTATAAAGAGAGTATATACATTTGAGGGGGAAGAAACTGTACATTGGAGGAGGTGTGGTGGGGGGGGGAGACTGTACATTGGAGGTGGTTGGGTGAGTGGGGTGGGGGGGTTGGTAGGCGGGGTGGGGGGGTACTGTACATTGGAGCGGGTTGGGTTTGGACATTTACAGGGGCCAGTTTCGAATTGCAGTCTCCCGTAGGTGCTCAAGGAGGATCAATTGAGTGCACAAAGTTGCCTAATTAGATACAGTAAACTGCATGAAGTAGGCAACATGGTGGAAAACTGGTCAAATGTTAAAAATAAAAATAGAAACATTTGTTGTGCTTTTCAAATGAGTCTGCCCAAAGTCAGAAGAATCAACAGGCTGGCGATTATCAAAGGACTGGCTGGTCATGGATCATTAACTCATTCAGCGCCAGTCACGACGATAGTCGGGTTAACTCGCCATCGCTTGAGCGCCAATCACGAGTATAGTCAGGTTTTAATCGTTATTTCTTTTATTAGCGATAATTATTAGCAAGCATCGTTGCGTGATGATGAGCAGCAACTCATGTGTGTAGCCTATGTTGTACGGATGTCGTCTGGTAACGTTAAAGAGTTGTATTGTCGTGTTGAGAGGGAAATAATTAGAATGTGAAATTGGCAGATTGTGGCACGGCAGACCACTTGGAACTTTAAAGTAAAAGAGAAAAAAACACAAGTCAATCTGGTTTTCATCCGGTTAATGACAGCAGATAGCTGGCTATCAAAATAAATAACAGTTATGCACATCCCTAATTTAGATGACAAAATTGTGTATCATGAAAAAACCACAATGCAGAGGAATAGTACAATAATATAAACAATACATTATTGCCCAGGCCTAATCATCAGCCAGCCAGCAACTTGCAAGGCAGCTGACCAGAGCAGCACAGTTCTCCCAAGAGTGCCACAGTCCTTCTGAGAGTCTGTCTGCACATTCTGGCTGTTACACAAATGCCTGGCATCATCCACGGTGGAGCCGTGCCTGATGAAAGCCAGCGCCACAGACACATTCTAAAAGTCTATTCAGCACTGCACATAATGGGAGTGCAGTGAATAATGGGAAGAGACCACAGTTCCATATATGTTTGTCTTTGTGTCGGGGCAACTGAGGCCCATCCCTTTTGTTGCAGGGGTTTGTGGTATTTTGGAAAGAGGGGTGTGGAGAGGGATGTCTGGGGGGGGCTCCCTGGGTCGGGGTACATTAGTGCCGTCTGGATTGTGCCTGTGAACCGGGCCATAGTCCACACTATGCTACAAGGGACACCCAGTGAGGGGTTGCAACACCAGGCTCACAGCCTCCCACAGGGAGCCTGGAGGCATGGACCCACCCCCAAACCACCGCTCTGCCAATAACCAACTCTGAAAAACAGATACAGTCCAAAATATGGTATCGAAAAACAAGGACGATCTCAGGAGAAATTCATTTTGACAAGACAATATCATGGCTCCATGAGGCCTGTATAAGTCAAACAGAAGCAGGCCTGAAGTCTTACAATGAGTTAATGTGAACCCAACAAAATCCCCAAAGGAATACAATTTGGCCGTACTGAAATCTGGTTCAATAATACTGTAACTGGACTTAGTTGAAATCAACGAGGAATTGGTTGCAAACCGACTCATATTTCCACAGTGGATGCAGTAACAGTTCACCCTTCCACTGCTCTTGGCTCCGTAACACTCGCCGTCTCTCCTGGGTGACAAACCGGCCCTAAAGCCAAGGGGCCCAACAGAAACACCATTGTGCACTGAAGTGGTCGAATGGAGGAGTCACTCAGGACATCAGAGTCACTTCAAGACTTTGAATACGGGCACCGAAATTTATGTCTCAGTTAAAAGATCGCACAGTGGGGACTAGGGTTGAATACCGGGATTTGGGATGCCAGGATTCACTGGGATTTCTCGCCATAAGCCTGTTCCCTTTCCCCTGGAAAAATAACTGTGGGAACCTGGTACGTTTTATTTTCAGCAGTTTGATGTGACATCGAGTTGTGAAATGATCTAGCTGAATCGGTCTACTCTTCATTCCCCGCTCAGATCCTTCCAAACTCTCTCTCTCTCTGTGTGTGACTGTGTGTGTGTGTGTATGCTCACTCACATAATGTCCTTCCACATTTACTAACGAGGTGCCATGTTATCTTCAATAGTCTGGTAGACTACTGTAGTTTGGGAACCCTCTTAGTCGGGTCCAATATTCATTCTTGTCCAGGTTGATGCAGCCTTGACACTTCTTTCTTTCTTTCCTAAGCTATACTGTGAGTATGGGCCAATTTGGTCACAAAGTGACATGGCTCCAATTATGATTTTCCAAAACGTGCACGTGGCTCACTGCTGCTAGTGTGATTCAAAGAGTCTGAGGAGAAGATGAGGAATGTTGCAGTGTACACAAATGTGCCAAATACACACCCAGACAGCAGGCTACACTTGGCTTATCCAAGCTCATTATACTGAATCCACATCATTCACAATGTTGTACTCGCCTGCATTTTCTCATGTGGGGGCCAAGAATAGCCGTGAGCCAGTAGCCAAAAAAAACTCACCTTTCACTGATGTCTCGGCTTTCATAAAGCGTTTTCACCATCAGCTTCATTTATCAGTTGGGCAATTCTAACACAACTGAGCCTAAGTGGGATTGTCTCAGAATTTTTTTTAACTTAAAATATATATTTTGAGTTAATTTAAGTGAATCTTTTAAATAAAATTATACATTTTCTGAATCCCTGAATTATTTCAGTACCTCAGAACAATGACATACAGCGATAATGAGAAACATGTCTTGCGGTAATGAAAGAAGTTAAGAACCAAGCACAACACTGGAACGTTAGTTACGTTTGTTAAGTTTTTGCAAAGAAATTGATCTAAATCTAGTTTTGCTTTGTATTTTCCAGCACTTCTTTCCTCCCTTGTATTGCGCATGCATTATTTTGGTATGTGTGGCACAAACCACATTTTAAATGAATTGTTTCCTTCCCTGCCTGGTTACCCCACACCACCCAGGAGTAAAACACAAACTGGGCAGTAGATAGGCAGTATAAGTGGACTAAAGTGTGCTCTACTTTGTGTGTGCACTGTGTGAAGCAGTGCTTGAAGTGGGAAAAGAATAATGTGTATCGAGCAGCATCAGCAAATCATTACATTTAGAATTTTGAGAGTGAATAAAAGATATTGTTGATGTTCAAAAAAAATTATTTCATCATGCCATTTCAATTATTAGAGTCAAATATAACTGACTATCTTTAGTGGGTGGTGCAGACTAGCAATGGAGAACTCTAAGTAGCTGCGAGTCGATGAAAACTCAGGAGGTACGTGGTCGTCTCTCACTATCAAACTGGCTCTCCATGTTCCCTATGGACACACAAGACAGATACAGACAGATAGAAGAGAGTTGGGCAGATGAACAATCAGAGAATAGTTAGCGGAGGTGGCAATGAATTCAGTCAAGAGATATACTGCTGTGTTAGATTAACCAAATAGGCTATTCTAAAGAAACGGTAGATAATTATATTATCAGATTGAATATTTGATGGTAGCATGAATAATTCAGCAAGCACTAGATATTTTCGGGAAGACAAACACTCTTATTAATAAGGAATAAGATGTTCATGTTTACAGAAATGCCACCAGTATGTTCTGGGGTTAAACTGAATTGTCAGGTTATTTGACTGCCGTTTCATCGATATCTTTCCTTGCCTTTGCCAGGCAGAGGCTGGAATAGAAACAAGAGAGATGGAGGCAGAAAATGAGTTAGGCCTAGCTATCAACGTGGTGATGAATTCGGTGAGGATATCACATTACATGGTAAATTAATTCATCATCACTTGTCATCCATTGTACTTGGGAATAATGAAACTCATCGGCAAAGTTGACAAAATACTAATTGCCAATTGCTAAAGACAGAAGAGGTAAAACAGTAGCCTAAAAACAAATAATAAATCTTACACAGAAAACAAATAGTACGCATGCACACTGAATATAATAATAAGACAATAGTGATGATGTCCATCAGAAATAAGATATATTAACCTACTTAAAACAGGCTCCAGCTGATCTTGGGGTCAGCTGTGCTTCGACGGTCAGGAGCTTCACATGCAGTTTCATCTGCAGATCATTACACACCCGCTCCACTCAGTCGACCACCTCCAGAGAAGGCTGCTCATCTCGACTGACGTACGTCGTATTAGGCTTCTGTAGTGGGAGCCTGTACTGTACTGGTTTTGGCTAGTGTGGCACGTAGTGCCCCCTGGGTAATGCAGTTTAGTTAACGCCATTATGAATCAGCTTGCAACAAGTGCCGGTGTGCAAGAAAAAGTCATGGTACGCCAAAAGAGTAAGATGTAGAATAGACGGTACTGCGTAAAGACAGGTGTTTGACCCCATTGTAGGGCTGGGCGATTAATCGATATTATTGATCATTCGAATTAATGATTTGGGACGATTTTGAAAAACTAAAATCGACCTTCCAAAAAAATAAAAATCTTCAAGAGTCACCTTTTATTTGACAAAAAGTCATGTTTGGTGAAAGTTAGATTTGCACTTTATTAACCCCAATAGGGAAATTCATTCTTGTTTGATGATCAAGAGGCACCTTTTATTTGTTTTAAGTGAAGTTTGGTGAAAAAGCAGGTTATTGCACTATTAATCCCAATAGGGACATGCATCTTTGTTTGATCAAGAGTAACCTTTTATATTATATATATTATTATAAAAATATTTTTAAGTGAAGATTGGTGAAAGTTAGGTTTACAATTCAATCCCAATAGGGACATTCATCTTGGTTTGATTTTTTTTGTCAAATAAAAACAACGTTTTTTTTAGCTCCTGTTAAAAAAAATCGTAAAATCGGATTTAAAAAAAAATATAATCAGGAATTTTATTTTTAGGCCATATCGCCCAGCCCTACCCGATTGACTTTGCATTAGGTTGTGGCTAAATAACAAAAGCTAGCACGAGGAACAGCATGGATTGAGCTGAAAAATTACTCCCCCAATCAACAACATCTTTGGCAAGTAGGAAATAGGGCTAGGGTTCAAAGAATCCAAACTATCCCTTTAAGTCTGGGCGTTTACTACTAGCTAGTTAGCCAGCATCTCTAGTCTGTAGGGGTGTAAAGTAGGGATGTCCCGATCCGATCACGTGATCGGGATCGGCGTCGATCACGTGCTTTTCAGAGGATCGGGGATCGGGAAAAAATAATAAAAATCTGCAGTCAAAAAAAGAAAAATTGTATTCAACAAACATGACCATGTCCACGTCTTAAACTCATACGGAGGCCTTAGTTTTGGTTTTAAATTACATATAATATATCATCATTAATGTATTTATTGTCACACAGAGCAGAATAATTGTCCACAACAAACACATTCCCCTTTAATTTACACCGTTGCAACAAACACATCCCCTTTTATTTAGACCGGCTACACGCTACACGCTCCACATCACAACAACAGTACAACACGTCGCTCCCGAAACACGGTTAATATCCACTGACTTGAGCAGCTAGACTTAATGTCAGAGGTTTGGAACTAAGCATTTTAAAATAGAAAGTCAAGCCAGTTGCAATGTTTGCAAGGAGGACAGGCTGGAGGCGAAGTTTTCAGACTAACTTTTCACCTGGAGGATAACGTGACTGAGGATTATCGTCGGCGTTTCAGACCAGAATGGACCATTACGTAAGTCCAACACTGAATGTATACTAATGTGCAAACATATATTGAAACTTTTAATATTTCTCATATGAAGCAGAAGCACATTTCTCAGGGTGAATGTAATAACAAAAGCCTCCGTGCTCGCGCCCCGGACTATAGGCAACAGATGGGCTTGTCTCGCTCTGCCAGTTTCTGACAAAAATGCGTCAAAATTGATTACTAATGTGAAAGATCGGATCGGAAACGATCGGATCGATAGATATTTAAAATCACATGATCGAGATCGGATCGGAAGCAAAAAAAGGCGATCGAGACATCCCTAGTGTAAAGGTACACATATCCGTACCAAACCGTTTCAGTACTGGACCTTAGGTTCAGTACGGCTGTGTACCGAACGAATACAACGGTATGTTAACCACTAACAAGTAGATTATTAATTTCAATATAGAATATTTGTTGACAGCCCTACAAGTACAATTAGTTACCGCAGTGCACACTACATCACCCCTGAGTGGAACATGGAAAGCAACATTTCCCCCCACTGTACCGAAAACCCGTACCGAACCGTGACTTCAAAACCGAGGTACGTACCGAACCGTGGTTTTTGTGTACCGTTACACCCCTACTAGTCTGTCATCCAGTCATCCAAAGCGTCACATCACAGCAACCTAAAATGACCAGAGGAATGTGTGTGTGTGCTCCAGAGCTGCAGGTTCCAGGAAGTGTCCAGCTAGGAGCCAAAACAGGGCCAGCCCTTCTGGCATTAGCCTATTATAAAGCACCATGGGAGGGCCTGGCTTAGTGCTCCACTGCCTGTATCAGAGACAAAATAACCTCTGCATGAGCCAAATCAAGCAGCTAAAGCATTGGGGCAGCTTAACAGATAAATAGGAAGTCTGATAGAAGGCAAGCGTGGATCAGTGAGACCGCTGTGGAGCAGACCACTGTGGAGCAGACCACTGTGGAGCAGACTACTGTGGAGCAGACCACTGTGGAGCAGACCACTGTGGAGCAGACTACTGGAGCAGACCGCTGTGGAGCAGACCACTGTGGAGCAGACTACTGTGGAGCAGACTACTGGAGCAGACCGCTGTGGAGCAGACTACTGGAGCAGACCGCTGTGGAGCAGACTACTGGAGCAGACTACTGTGTGGAGCAGACCGCTGTGGAGCAGACCGCTGTGGAGCAGACCACTGTGTGGAGCAGACCGCTGTGGAGCAGACCGCTGTGGAGCAGACCACTGTGTGGAGCAGACCACTGTGGAGCAGACTACTGGTGCAGACTGCTGTGGAGCAGACTACTGGAGCAGACCACTGTGGAGCAGACCACTGTGGAGCAGACTACTGTGGAGCAGACTACTGGAGCAGACCACTGTGGAGCAGACTCCTGGAGCAGACTACTGTGGAGCAGACCGCTGTGGAGCAGACCGCTGTGGAGCAGACTACTGGAGCAGACCACCACTGTGGAGCAGACTACTGGAGCAGACCGCTGTGGAGCAGACTACTGGAGCAGACCACCACTGTGGAGCAGACCACTGTGGAGCAGACTACTGGAGCAGACCGCTGTGGAGCAGACTACTGGAGCAGACCGCTGTGGAGCAGACCGCTGTGGAGCAGACCGCTGTGGAGCAGACCGCTGTGGAGCAGACCGCTGTGGAGCAGACCGCTGTGGAGCAGACCGCTGTGGAGCAGACCACTGTGGAGCAGACCACCACTGTGGAGCAGACCACCACTGTGGAGCAGACCACTGTGGAGCAGACCACCACTGTGGAGCAGACCACTGTGGAGCAGACTACTGGAGCAGACCGCTGTGGAGCAGACCGCTGTGGAGCAGACTACTGTGGAGCAGACCACTGTGGAGCAGACTACTGTGGAGCAGACTACTGTGGAGCAGACCACCGCTGTGGAGCAGACTACTGGAGCAGACCGCTGTGGAGCAGACTACTGTGGAGCAGACTACTGGAGCAGACCGCTGTGGAGCAGACTACTGTGGAGCAGACCACCGCTGTGGAGCAGACTACTGGAGCAGACCGCTGTGGAGCAGACTGTGTGGAGCAGACTACTGTGGAGCAGACTACTGGAGCAGACCGCTGTGGAGCAGACTACTGTGGAGCAGACTACTGTGGAGCAGACTACTGGAGCAGACCACTGTGGAGCAGACTACTGGAGCAGACCACTGTGGAGCAGACCACCGCTGTGGAGCAGACTACTGGAGCAGACCGCTGTGGAGCAGACTACTGGAGCAGACCGCTGTGGAGCAGACTACTGTGGAGCAGACCACCGCTGTGGAGCAGACCGCTGTGGAGCAGGCTACTGGAGCAGACCACCGCTGTGGAGCAGACTACTGGAGCAGACCGCTGTGGAGCAGACCGCTGTGGAGCAGACTACTGGAGCAGACCGCTGTGGAGCAGACCGCTGTGGAGCAGACCGCTGTGGAGCAGACTACTGTGGAGCAGACCGCTGTGGAGCAGACCACTGTGGAGCAGACCACTGTAGAGCAGACTACTGGAGCAGACCACCGCTGTGGAGCAGACCACTGTGGAGCAGACTACTGGAGCAGACCACTGTAGAGCAGACTACTGGAGCAGACCACCGCTGTGGAGCAGACCACTGTGGAGCAGACTACTGGAGCAGACTACTGGAGCAGACCGCTGTGGAGCAGACTACTGGAGCAGACCACCACTGTGGAGCAGACTACTGGAGCGGAACAGACCGCTGTGGAGCAGACTACTGGAGCAGACCACTGTGGAGCAGACCACTGTGGAGCAGACTACTGGAGCAGACCACTGTGGGGCAGACCGCTGTGGAGCAGACCGCTGTGGAGCAGACTACTGGAGCAGACCACTGTGGGGCAGACCACTGTGGAGCAGACCACTGGAGCAGACTACTGTGGAGCAGACCACTGTAGAGCAGACCGCTGTGGAGCAGACCGCTGTGGAGCAGACCACTGGAGCAGACCACTGTGGAGCAGACCGCTGTGGAGCAGACCACTGTGGAGCAGACCACTGTGGAGCAGACCGCTGTGGAGCAGACCGCTGTGGAGCAGACCGCTGTGGAGCAGACTACTGGAGCAGACCACTGGAGCAGACCACTGTGGAGCAGACTACTGGAGCAGACCACTGTGGAGCAGACCGCTGTAGAGCAGACTACTGGACATTTACCAGGGCCAGTTTCTAATTGCAGCCACCTGTAGGTGTTCTTTGAGAGCGGTTTTGAAGGAGGGTAGGGATTTACATTATTTTACGGCTGTGGGTAGGGCGTTCCACATAGTTGTGGCATAATTGCTAAACGTGCTTAGTCCCTTGTTTGAACCGAATCTGGGTTGAACATGATTTGTGGAGCTCCCTCTGGTGTTGTGGTCATGGAATTCACTGACCTTTGGGAAGTATTTCGACCATGATGCGACCATGATGCAAATCCTTTAGTCTTCCTTCATAATGAGGTCCGTTGCTCGAAATAGGAGCGCAACTGTACTAAATAAAAGGCATTGCCTATAACTGTGAAAGTTAGTTTACTCTCTTGTATCATGCCTGCCCTTGACCACAGTCCCCACCACCAAATTCCCTGAGCACCTACCAATGTAATTAGTCCACTGAAATATCATATGCCTGTTAATCAAAGCACTTGCTGCTAGACCTTGGCAAGGTCCCTTATGCTTTAGCTTAAGGGAACACTCCAACATTTTGGGAAATTAGCTTATTTGCCATCTACCCTGGAGTTAGACAAGAAGATACATACCTCTCTTCTCCAGTAGGAGTAGGAAGACGCACACCATTAGCCTAGCTTAGCGTCAGTCACTGGAAGTAGGTTCCTCCATTAGCCTAGTTCCCAACGTCGTCCTACTCCTACTGCATGCACAGAGAAGAAAAAGGTATGTATTTTCTTGTCTAACTCCAGGGTTCCCAAAATGTTGGAGTGTTAAGATACATACCTTTTTCTTCTCTGTGCATGCAGTAGGAGTAGGAAGACGGGCACCGTTAGCCTAGCTTAGTGTCAGTCACTGGAAGTAGGTTCCTCCATTAGCCTAGTTTCGAACGTCTTCCTTAGGGATGCCCCGATCACGTTTTTTGCCACCGATACCGATCACCGATCACGATCGTCTATGAGCCATATCGGCCGATACCGATACCGATCGTTTTTGGTTTTATAAAAAAAATATATATATATATATATATTTTTTTTTTTATAAAATATATTTATTATATAATTATGCTTGTAGTTGTATTATCTGCGAGACATCGCCACCATGCAACAAGTCAAAATGCTCGATATCTCCACTGTCTGTGTATACTCTGCTTTGGTCAAATCACATTCAGCATGCCCTCAGTAGGGTATATAGATCTGCGGCTCTGCAGATATACCCTACTCCCTCAGCTAGCCCCTTTCGTGACTGCGATGCAAGGGGCTCGAATACGCATCGAATCAATGTTATAAGACATTGATATCAGGAGCTATCTGTAGCTAATGCTAGCCGGCTAGATAGCGTTAAGACAACGCCTCAGTGAACTATTTAGTTTAATGGGAAATTTTGTTTTGAACAGTAAGCTAACGTGAGCTAACGTGAGCTACCGGAGGTATCATGCACTACTAGACTATTGCTGGAGCATTTGTTGATATCAGGAGCTATCAGTAGCTAGCCAGCTAGATACCATTAGACAATGCCTCATGTATTAAACTAAAAGTGTTGTTTAAACAGTAACGATAGCTAGGTAGCTAACGTTAGCTCACAGAGGTCGCATGCACTAGAGCAGACTATTGCCGGAGCATTTGTTGACACGGGTAAGGGAGGGGCAGGGGAGGAGGAGGAGGGGGAGGAGCAGTGCGCTGCAGCAGCAGCAGCTGTGTGCCTGAGAGAGAAGTCAGCGAGTGAGATCTCCGCTAAGAATTGGATCATGTTTTTCGATCGGTTTTCACGATCGGCAAAAATAAAGCATTATCTCATATTTATACTGAATATCGGCCGATACCGATCGCTGGCCTATCGATCGGGGCATCCATAGTCTTCCTATTCCTACTGCATGCACAGAGAAGAAAAAGGTATGCATCTTCTTGTCTAACTCCAGGGTAGACAGCAAATAAGCAAATTTCCCAAAATGTTGGAGTGTTCCTTTAAGTTAATCAAGGGAGTGTGAAATGAGAGGTTCTGCAGACAAGGCAACAATGCAGGCAATTCACTGTTCTATAGAAGGCAGAATAGGGCTGGGCGATATGGCCAAAAACGTTATCGCGATAAAATTATAAAATTATTTTCATATAACTCGATATCGATAATTATCGTCGATATACATTTCGGTCAGTAATTAACTTCTTATGCCCGGCGCCGACGGACGGGCTATTAATAGACTCACTTTGTTTGCTGCGCCGGTCACTACGAGACGAGTTGGAGAGCCGTTGCGACTCGCGTGTCGAGCCAACCCTTTGAGAAGCGTCGTGGTCCCGGCTTGAATTCTCCATGAATGTGTCCAAGTCTATAATCCATATAAATCCATTTTGTTATATACAACTGTTCCAACACAGTCTGAATGAATGTTTTCTCTTGTGATTATGCCGCGTGATTTCAAAACACCAAAACTTGTCTCGAGTTGATGTCGTCATCACGGTCATCAGTCCGCGCACCTTCTTCTACGCAGTACACACACGGCCCAGTGCATAGATTATTATATTCCACCAGGGGGCAACCTACCGCCACTGGATCATATGCATAGAATGGAACACTGTTTGGTCCAAGCTTGGGAAATCGATATATCGAAACTTTGCGACCACGTTTCATGTTTATTTCGAGGAAATAATTTATCGCGATGATTATCGTTCTCTTTTTATCGCCAAGCCCTAGGCAGAACACTAAAAACTAAGGTAGAATCTGTAATGTCGTCAAACAGCAACCTGTTAGCCAAAGATGGTACTAGAGATGGCATGGTGCACAGGTTTCAAGGTAAACTCAAAACTCATCGTTTTCACACAGAAGCAATTTACATTATTTATGGTAACCGTGTTACCTGTGGTTTGTGTAAATTTCTTATAAATAAAAAATTCAGTGTGAACTAGGGTTGACCCCTATTAGTCGAATAGTCGACTAATTGGTCGAAAGGAGCCGTAGTCGACGGCAAATTTTGGCCAATCATAGTCGACTATCCAAATCCTTAGTCGGGGACAGCCCTAGTGTGAACAGTTTAATTCAAATAAGATTTATCTGAAGATTTCTCCACCGATACAATGTAATGTTACACGACTAACGTCAGCCTACTAATGAAAAAAAGTCAGTGTTTTTTGTTTGCGTGCGGTATGAGGATGCAGCATGCAAACAACCCTGATTAGGGTTGAGGAGGATAGAATAGCGCCAGCGTTTACTCCAAAAAAACGGCAAAGGTATGGGAACATTTGGCTATTCCAAAAGAATCAAACGGACTCCTAAATTGTAATGGGTCTCCGACCTGCAAAACATGCAGAAAGAAAGTGTCTGCTACCAGTGCTGGTAAGCTCTGTATATACAGCATATATCTGTGCAGTTATTAGTTTGAGCTAACGCTAGCAAACAAGCCAAATACTTTATCTATTGCTAGCATGTGTTTGGTGTGGTAAAAGCGTGAAGGAGGATCCACTTTATCAAGCCGGGAGCTGAACTGTTAAGTTAGCTACCAGATTCCAGGTTCGCCCGGACATAAATGACAATTCTCCATCGAGTTCCATGTAACGTTAAATACTGTAGTGTAAATTCTGTATAATTGTCCGGTTGAGCCAAAAAAGAAATCTGGCATAGATGTGTGCGTTCATTAATCACTAGTTCATCTAGGTTATAAGAAAGTAAAGTCCCATGTGAAAGACCCCAGGTATATACACACCTTAACACTTTGTATGCCACTCACAGCTTTTCTCGGGTTTACGCCCCGATCGCTGAATGCCACGGTCACAATTTTTTTATTAGCGATCTGAAATCATATTGCATCACGCAAGCCTACCGTTGGAGATCCTCCGCCCTATCGTCTCCCAGATGGTAAATCACCCTTTTGGAATGGACTCAATGAAAGTGAATGGGAGAACGGATTTCTGACTCCACATTTTACTTCTCACTGATGCAGCCGGGGTCTACCAGAGTTCATTCTGGAGCCTCTGAGCCGTGCGGATCATGTGTTATACTGTACACACGATGGATCAATACATTTATAGATTTTTTCTAATGGCGATCGGAAATTGGAATAAATAGATAATAGATAATTGGATACCATCTGACCTCAGGTAAGGAATCTATGTTATCAGTGTTAGGATAATCAGACTCGTTTACACAGATATATAAGCGTTTATGTGATATGTGATATGGCTGTTTTGACTGTAAAAGCCATGAGGAAATAAGAGCAGCGATTATCAGCGCACGGCACGAGCGTGTGTGCGCACACATATACTATCGATCATCTAGCGTTTATTTGAAAACTATTCATAAATAGGCCGACAAATGACAACGTTCTGGAATATTCCAGTAAAAGGCGATTATCATAGGCATGGGTTTTTTTCCCCCCGAAAACGGGTGATTTTCAAAATGCTATCAAACGGAAATGAAGCGATAAAAAAACAATCTGCCTTGCCAATGTTGACTGGAAAATGATTCTGATAAGCGATGGGCAGATTAGACACATAGCCATGATTTAAAACATAGATTAGGCGATATTAACGTTAATATTGGCCGTGGATGGTGGCATTCAAGGGGGTAAAAAGGAAAACACGGCTGCGCTCAAAGTGTTAATGGTACTGAATAGAAAACGACAAAACGTCCCATTAGTAATAATTTTATAGCATTACTCGTATACTACGAGTCAAAAGTTTGAGTACACCTGCTAAATCTGTTTCTTCATGATAGTCTATGATTTAAATTATATAAACATGTCTGTACATGCTCTTAATATTTCATTACAGGATATGTGTAATACCTGTGTAGATAATGTCTGGGAGTGCTTGCATTCTTTCATTTATTTGCATTTATTTTAAATTTGTTGGACCTTATGGTGTTCTTGTTCTGTTCTTGACTTATTGTTATGTTTCTTCTTGACTTGTTTAATTAACACTATGGGTGCCAGAGGTTAAATTCATGCTATACCATGGGTTGCCAGCTCTATTTGTCTATGGATAAGTACCCCTTCTTTGCATGGCTATAACTTTTTAAATTCTATTGCTACATTGCCATTATTAGGGCCCATTCAAAGTCCTATATGTATTGTTCATTGTGTAGCAACGTTAAACTTTTTCATTCACATATTCATAGTAAAGTATGGTCTAATGTATAAGTATGTTTTCATCTCTTTCTGCAGCTTTCTCCAGAACGTGATCTATAGCCCCAAATGCATTATATTGATGATGAAATACAGTTTGATGGCAATCGGGGCGGTATAAAAAATTTCAATTGGACGTACTTCTAGAATGATCTACGTATGATCTGATGATGACCGGATGGGCGGGGGATCGTTTATAATTCCGTGGGCAGCGTTATATCATTCATCTAGTGTGGGTCATATGTTCATCATAACAGTTTATATGGAACACGTTCAAGAATAACGCTGAATCTCACCGGATCTTCCTCGCGCCGTTGGACGATCAGCGTGGTGTAGACCGTTTTCGATTATGGGATGTTTATCCTGATGAACCATTTCCAGCTTGTATAATACTATATACGTCCAAATCATGTTGTTTATCGAGTTATTGGCAATGGATCGCTATTATATTGTGACGAGCCAGAGTGTCGGCAGCCAAACCGAGTGCCCGGAAGTAATATGGCCGACCAGCACAACCTCCATAGCACTTCCTGTTTGGCGATTGCGCCGATCGGCCACCAGATGGCGCTCCTGAACCGCCAGAGAGCTCAGTGGGTCCTCCTGGTGGATCTCAGGCCAGCGGAGGGGAAATATGAATCCGATCACAGATTTTTGAAATATTGATATTAAAGACGCTGTAAAGCGTCCTTCGGCAACTTGAGCATGGCCGGGAATGACGCTGTAAAGCGTTTCCCGGCAGTTAAAGTGTTAAAGAAGACTTGTACGGCCCATGGGGACATTAACGTGTGTTGTCGGGCCTTACAAATAAATTTTATTTGATTTGATAATGATAAGTTAATTGCATTATATTACAATGGATTATTTTGTTTAGAAGAATTAGATCTAAATTGCAAACGTGTTAAACCGTGAGGTTTTAGTTTAAGGTTATCATACGGTCAGTTCTTGTGTTGTCTGGATTGGATTTCAGTGGGTATAGGTAGGGGTGGTGTTGCTACTGCTGGCCACAACTCAGGCTCTACCAAGAGAGGTCTGGGGAAATTCACTTGTAGAATCTTAAAACTACTGCCTACAGTCTTTTATTGAACATGTCTATTTCTTAATGGACTTGAAAGGCCTTTGGCTTCATACAAAACTTCCAGAGAATTATAAGAGACCCTATCAGTATTCGATAACAGCAAGCACTTGTATGGCTCTTGAAATGCAAAGGACAAAAATAAATAAATAAACAAACAAACACAAAGGGTAGGATTCAATGAGGAGATAATAGGTCTTAAAACAGACTGTCTGGTCAACTCCAGGAAGGGGCTGAGCAGCAGCAGCAGTAGTAGTAGGGTGATCTGCCTTGCCGGCTTGCCTGTCCAGTGTGTCCACAGACCATCCAGCTCCGATAACCCCCCCCACTGCTACCTGAACCCTGCAATACAGACCTCCCAGCAAACTATACAGGGCAAATCCAAAACAAGTGTTGCCATCACAAACTCGCTTGCTTTGGAAATCAACTTTAACAGACCGCAACAGCTGGCTAACACCATAAACAATGCCCCCTTTCAGTACAAGAAGAAAAATGTTTTTCTTTGAAGCATGAGTTTTTTTTCATAAAGCTCAGGAAAGTGGCCCACTGGTCTGTTGCTAAAGCTTTCTCAAAACTCTAAAACAGGAAGTGGATAAAAGGGAGAACAGAAGAAATTCAAATGTCTGGGGAAGAAAACGTTCCAGTTATTGTCTCTCTTCTCTTCTCTACTGGAAGAAAACAGATTGTAACCTGATGAGGAAAGATTAGGAAAATTGTTCTTCATCAGCTAGACTTTATTCATCAATATGATGAATACCAGTATGTTCCAAAAAGGTATTAGGTCTAATGGTATGTGGAAATAATAATAGGTAAATGTTACTTATAAATGAGCAAAAAAAATGATTTGCCTAGTCTTCTCTCATGCAAATTAGGCAAGTGGTGTCCAATGGTGACTGGCCAGCAAAATAAAAGCATTTTCTTTGGCTACAGCACAATTTCCACACAAAAAGTATGTTGCCCAAAGGGAGAAGATAACAAATACTATTAGCCTATAGCTGCCTATCATAATATATTATATTAGCCAGTAGGGGTGGGAATCACCAGTTTCATCACGATACGATACGATATCGATTCTTTGGACAACAATGCGATATTTTCCGATATCACAAAGTCTGCCACGATACGATTCGATTCAGGTGCCTGCGATCGATATGAGACGATATTATATGCCCATTTAACACAATCAGTAACATTTAAATCAACAACAAAAAAAGGCAATGGAAATATCATGACATTTTTATTGTTGATCTCTTCTAGGGCTGTCCCTGACTAAGGATTTGGATGGTCGACTAGGATTGGCCAAAATTTGCCGTTAGTTGACTATTGGTCGACTTAAAAAAAATATATATATATATATAATATTTAAAAAAAAAATTATCATTCCATTTGGGCTGTGGGGGGTGCTTAATGTCTGAAGGAGTCGACTGAAGGCTTCTTGTCCTCTGCAAAAGCATGCAATTGGTCCACTGATGGATACATCTTGATATTCGTCTAGTATAGTGTGGGTGAAATGCTCTTTCAGTGCCTCTGTGCCTGTTTTCGTAGGCAGTTAGCCTCTGGTATGCGTGCCATTAGCGTTAGCCACGCTTCTATGCCTCTTTTCTTTTGAAAAAAAATAATAATAATTGAATTATATATTCGACTAATCGATTAATAGGGGTCAGCCCTAATCTCTTCCAGACATTTAAATGAAAAACAATCTATTGTTTTTAATACAAATAGACCTCCTGTTCACTGTTTTTGGTTCGTTTTTTTCCGATATTAATATCCTATCACAGCGCTGTATTTAGCTGGAAAAGGCATATTGGGAGTCAGAAGGTGCAGTACCGGCCAGATCCTGTTAGTGGGGCTATCTCGAGAATGCAGTAGCCCCCCCCTCCTTCCCAGTCCCTAGTGGACCTCTGCAGCTCTCTCTATCAGCTTAGCTTAGTTAGCTCACGCTAACGCAAAGTAAATTTCGGTATTTAACGCGACGTGGGCATAAAGGAATGGCGAGGATGGAAAGCATGTTAGATGCATTTGACCCCTTGTGGGGGAAAAAAACAACAGGCACTTATTTCGGGTAAAATAGGCGGACTCTGAAGCAATGTTGTCTAACGTCTACACACGCTGAGCTGCGCTGAGCTACTGTTGTTGTTGCAGCCAGCCGGGCGGGCGGATATGCTCACGAGGGGATTTTCAAAATAAGAGTATCGCAATATGAATCGATCTTTTTACGTTGCATCTTTCCTATTTGATAATTGATAATAGATCGATATATCGATCTGGATCGATGTATTGTCCCACCCCTATTAGCCATCTAGTCTCGCATCTTTTCACCGCAGCAGCTCGAACTCTCAGTGGCGAGGAGTAACGCGTGGGAGGCTCACGCTGCCCCCGCTACGTCCTGCTTCCGCCGCACCGGCGTCACCAAACCGACCTGTAGGAGTCGCTGTCCACAACGTCCAATCCCCACCCACCGGCTTTCCCACCCTCTAACACTTGCCAATTGTGTTAGTATGAACGACCAGCCAGCCGGTAGCAACGCCGAGAGCTGGGCTCGAACACAGCATCTCCTGTGTTAGAGGCGAGCGCCTTGCCCACTGCGCCAATCAGCCGCACAAATTGAAGCATCTTTATGCGTGGATTGTGGATATTAATTACGAGGAATATGAATCTGTGGATTGTTGAATTGTATCACTGTCACTCACACGTTATTGTGATATTGTAACTGGGATTAAAATGTCTGATGAGATGCGCTGTTTGGCGGATTTGAGAAATTGAATGAGCCTTTGACGTTTTGATGAATTAATGAGAAAATGCATTTATCTGTTCAAGCACTGTTATCTGATGATGAACATGAGGTGTCACTGGTATAAACCAAAGGTTAATCAATTCAATGCATGTATGGATGATGTCCGAAACAGATTAAAACCTGATTAATAGTGAAACTGTATAAGGCCTAACAAAAATAATGGTTTGTTTCCGGTTGCCGACCGACCCTGCCGATTTAGGTGCGACCCAATATATTTTATGAGTTTAAAAAAATATGTGTAAAAAAAAAAAAAAAAAAAAAAAAATTTATAAAGTTTCATAGAAATCTTAGTCAAACCTTTAGTATTATGGATATTAAACATGCTGGCAGAGTACATGCATCCATGTTGTTGTGAACATTTTAATTTAATAAAGAAATTCCCTATCCATAGTCGCCGTGGAAACGAATAAAATAAAAAAATAAAATAAAATAAATTCCCTACCTACCCATGGCCTAACTGACAACCAACAGGAAACACATTTTTTTTTTTTTTTTATGCCTAGCCTCCCTCCAAGCCTCTGACATTATTTCAGGGGTCGCGCCTTGAACATTTTGGGAACCACGTATTTATATATAAAGTACATGATACCTAAGCCGAGCGCATACAGTACAGATATCCTCATAAGTATCTATTATTTCATATCAATTAGATACTCTTTGGGCTTGTTTGTAATTGTATCTACTTATTCTGAAAGAGTTGAACTAATTATTTTCGCTAGCAAGATCTCATTCGATTATTCATTCCATTAAGCCGGCACATTTAAAGAAATATAATCTGATTGATTGGGGTAATGAGGGACTTAAAATTTGCCTATAGATATGCATTTAACTCGTCTGCGAGGCTATTGAGCCATACTGTATTGTACCCATTCTGCAATCTGTTACTAAAGTTTTAAATCAATCAATCAATTAATGCCGTTAAAAAATCAGGATTTGTGCGATCGACACCTGCTGTCTTTTCAGGTGAGGCGGCCGTGCGCAATTATCCTGAGTAGCAAGTCTGGTTCGAATTAACCAGCGTTCGAGGAACAGGGAAAGCCTGGATTCAAACATCGGGTTAATTGAATCTGGATAATGGGACTTTTGATCGACTTAGTTGAACCAGGTACGGGGAATATGGCCCTGGTGGAGAACTCCGTAGGATGGTGTGACAACAACCACCTCCAACTCAACAATCAGCAAGACCAAGGAGCTGGTGGTGGAGACCTACTACAAGTGCCTGGGAGTACACAAACAATAAACTGGACTGGTCTGATAACACAGAGGCCCTCTACAGGAAGGGTCAAAGCAGGCCGTTCTTCCTGAGGAGATTCAGATCCTTCAACGTGTGCAACAGGCTACTGAGGTTGTTTTACCAGTCTGTGTAGTAGCCATCCTCCTCTTTTTCACTGTGGTATGCTGGGGGGGGGGGGGGGGTCAAATTAACTGAAGAGACACAAACTGAACAAGCTGGTGAGGAAGGTTAGTTTCATAGTGGGATTCAAACTGGACAATCTAGAGGTGGTTGCGAAGAGGAGAACGAGAAATAAACTGGTATCCTGGAGAACGCCTCCCATCCCCTCTGTGAGGAGACTGGCCACAAATCTGGCCACAAATCAGTAGTGCCAGGAGCCATCGGGCTCCGTTGGTTAACTGCTGGAGAACAGTTAGGACTTTTAACTAGGGCTGGGCGATATGGAAGAAAATCATATCGCGATAACGATATGATAATGTTATCATATTTCTCGATATCGATAATTATCGAAATTGTTATACGGTAAGTATTAAAAAAAATAAAAAATGATGTATGTTTATTTTGCAGCAATTCTTTGTCATTGCCGCCATCTTTAGTGTTACATCCCCTCACACTCCAGTTCTCAGGCTGCAGCTGGTTTAAAAGCTAAAGTAAACCGGCTTCTCTGCTGGCTGTGGCTCCAGGGGAGTTGAACAGTTCTGGCTCTGCTCATTTATTTTCGATCTTTTGGCGCTTTTTTGGTGGAAAATGTGCACCGTGACTCGTGACTGGAGTCTAGTTGTTCTGCTAGCACACATAGCCTACTGTGTACAGACGGTTTCAAACTGTATTTTAAATTAGAAAGCAAACAAAATAAATGGACAAGAGAAAAATAAATCTCAATTTGGTCAGTATTGTCATTTGGACAAGCAAAGCCATTACTTTAAGTTGCAGGCAAGAAAGACAAGTCTGTCCACTGTCTCTGGTTTTAAAACTGCCCTGTTGGAGGTAAAAAAATATATATATATATAAAAAAAATATATATATATATATTTTATTTTTTATTTCGATATTCGATATCGATTATTAAAATATATCGTGATATTTATAGTTATCGTTATATCGCCCAGCCCTATCTCAGCCCGTGCTGAGTTGTGCGTGCCCATTCTGCGGTCTGTTAATAAAGTTTTCAATCAGACAGATGTATGGAAAGGCTTTTATTATAACATCCGTTGCAGTAAAATCATTATGCCTCCTTTAAGTCATGCTGCGGTGCGCTGGTAATCACTCGTCGGCCGCGGGGAGCTGTTGTTGTCGTTGAGCTGAGCTCTCGTCAAAATCAATGGCGGACAGAGCGGAAAGTAAAAAACGCATAGCGCTTGCCGATTGGTGCTAAGAACAGCAGGGCGGTGCAAGCGGTGTGACGTAATTGGCAGACTCGACTGTCAATCAAAATTATTCTGTTGCCGGCTGAACGATTGAATGAATGAAAACGTTATTAACGATTGCAGAATGGGTACAATACAGTACAGCTCAATACAACAACAGTGGACTGACTGGAGGATGAAGACCAGAAAAAGACTTTCGGCTTTTTTACATAAGGGTCCTACATTTTCAATTCATCAAAACATTTAGAGACATACAAATATACAGTAGTTTCATAAAAATGCTAAAATGCTATATAATGCTGATTTAAAACTGTATTAACATATTGCAGAATGGGTACAGTACAGCTCAATATATACAATTGTTAGGGGATGCAGACCAGAGAAAGACTTTCGTCTTGTTTACATCAGCCATTTTCAATTAATCATATTTCATATCTAAATCATATAATATCTCATTGCTAAATATATGCAATATATAATCTAATCCAATAATCTAAATCTAATATATAATATAAAAATGCTAAATGCATGGGTATTTTATTTTGTCTTTAATGTTAGCTTGCAAACTCAAATACATTCTTGGTAAGCCTCATAATGAATTGTTTGGGGAAAAAAAGAAAAACATTGTGATGTATCGTGTATCGCCGAAAGGTCAGAAAATATTGTGATATCATATAAATAATTTAGGCCATATCGCCCAGCCCTACATTAGGGCTGACCTCGACTAGTCAAATAATCGATCGAAAAGGAGCCGTAGTCGACTGCCAATCTCTCAGTCGAATGCAACTACTATCTGCCAATTTGTCAATTAAAGTTGACTATACAAATCCTTAGTCGGGGACAGGCCTTGCATGTACATGGGGTTGACTTAGGATAGTCTGTATATTTTATACCGGGGGGGGCTGTACATAGTGAAATTATTGATGTCACATATGCAGGGCTTGACATTAACTTTTTGGCTCACTAGCCACTGTGGCTAGTGGTTTTCCAAAGTCACTAGGAGTAGGCACTCAGCATTTTCACCAGCCAAAAATCCCCACACACGCCGATCATAACCCAACAATGGTAATAATGTGATTATAAAAATAGTCATGTGAAAATGGGCTCCAGACTAACTTTTTTCACCACCGTGATGAATATATGAGAGAGAGAGAGAGAGAGAGAGAGAGAGAGAGAGAGAGAGAGAGAGAGAGAGAGAGAGAGAGAGAGAGAGAGCGCTTAGGTTCTAGGTTGAATGAATTGATGAACAATGTCGCCGTGGAATGTTTCATTATAAGTGTCTTGCAAGGTGCAACGCTGGTTAAGATATGAAAATACTTGCCAGTAGTGTAAGGATGCATTAGCCATTAGCTAGCTTACTTAGGGCGTTTTCACACCTGTAGTTTGTTTGCTTTGTTCCGATTCAGGGAGACACAGGGACTATAATGATACAATGTTGCACTTGTCCCTTAGTTTGTTTGTGTTCACACGGCTGTGTTAACAGCGGACCAAAACAAACGCATGCGCGAGCAAACTGTCACTCATTGGTCAGATTTTGGGGTTTCCCCCTAACCGTGAATCTCTGCGTTACATTGAAATCGGGGAGGGGAGAGCGGGGGAGCAAATTAATGAATGTGGATGAGAGCCGTGATGTAAGTGCAGATACGGCTGTGGGGGTGCTAGAGACATGATCGAATAGACTTGTATGCGCCAGAATCTCCTGAACACGGCGCGAGCCATTCCTAATCGATCAGAACTAATTCGGCAGCGAAAAAGCCAGTTTTTAAGCAGAGCATCCCCCATGCACATGCGCAGATTGCCCACGGATTGTGATGCAACGCACACCCGCCCTGGACTGTTCCATCAGAGGGGGGAGCTTCGGTGGCCAGTGTCCTTTCAGCCGAACAGGATAATGAAACAAATGATCCCTCTAAATGACCAGACGCGTCTTATGGCAACATCTACAATTACCTCATTGAGTCTCCAGGTAGACTAATGTTTATATTTAAGTGCAGTGGTCTGTAGCCACTCACACTGGCCACCAAAGCTCCCCCCTCTGATGGAACAGTCCAGGGCACGAGTGCGTTGCATCATCATGCAGCGCGTATACAGTACGGCAAGTGAGTTGTCGGTTTGTTAAATCGATTGCATTCTCACAGCGTACGAGTCGCGTCGGGTTCGTTTGGTTCTCTAGGTGGTCTCGGCCCGCTTGTTTTGTTCCGCAACAGAATGTGATTGCTGTGTTCATATATGCCCAAATGAACCGAAATAGGGAGTAAACGCTCCAGGTTTCGGAACAGCTCCAAACGAGCTAGGTGTGAAAACGCCCTTACAGAGACTTGTGGTGGAGTGGAGGTTGTAGCAGTGTTCAACGAGCCCGCCAGCTTGATTTCAGCCAGGCAGAAAACGAGTCCATAAACAAACATTTTAATCCACACCAGTATGTAAACAAAGGTTTTAACCATCCACAACAGAATACTGCAGTCCAAATGTATTTCCGATGCTTGATTCTTCTCTCAGACAGACGCAATGTCTTGAAAATAGGGCTGGGCGATATAACGATAACGATAAATATCGCGATATATTTCAATAATCGATATCGAATATCGAAATTTTTAAAAAAATCGAAAAATCGTTTTTTTTTTTTTTTTTTTTACCTGCAACAGGGCAGTTTTAAAACCAGAGACAGTGGACAGACTTGTCTTTCTTGCCTGCAACTTAAAGTAATGGCTTTGCTTGTCCAAATGACAATACTGACCAAATTCAGATTTCTTTTTCTCTTGTCCATTTATTTTGTTTGCTTTCTAATTTAAAATACATTTTGAAACCGTCTGTACACAGTAGGCTATGTGTGCTAGCAGAACTAGACTCCAGTCACGAGTCACAGTGCACATGTGCGGTGGTTTGTCCACCAAAAAAGCGCCAAAAGATCGAAAATAAACGAGCAGAGCCAGAACTGTTCAACTCCTCTGGAGCCACAGCCAGCAGAGAAGCCGGTTTACTTTAGCTTTTAAACCAGCTACAGCCTGAGAACTGGAGTGTGAGGGGATATAACACTAAAGATGGCGGCAATGACAAAGAATTGCTGCAAAATAAACATACATCTGTTGTTAAAAAAAAAAAAAAAAAAAAAAAAAAATTTATACTTATAACAATTCGATAATTATCGATATCGAGAAATAAAATAAAATTATCATATTGTTATCGCGATATGATTTTTTTCCATATCGCCCAGACCTACTTGAAAACTATTATGTTTATTGGTGACGCGACTCAGTATGAAAATAACTTTGAAGAGAGGTTTCAGGTTTCACAGTACCACATGGCTTTTTTGTTTATTCCGTCATTCAGCATCAGGGTGACGATCAGAGCCAATCAGAGGCAGATCAGGGCTGGTCTTTGCATAATGCACGTGTTATAGCCAATCAAAGGCAGAGTTTTTTTTTTTTAGAACGCACATGGCCAGGGAGAAAAAGACGCTAAACACACACACACATACACACAGACAGACAGACCTTTAAGCCACTAGCCAGCCACTGTGGCGGGTAGAATGACGGAGTTACACGCCACAGGGGAATTCTACCCGCATCTGGCAGGTGGCGGGTGCTAATGTCAAGCCCTGCACATATGTCCGACCTGTCCAGACATCCAGTGCAGTTCAGACCTTCATCTTCATTTCTTTGTTACTATATTTGTATTTGTATAGGTTATTCATATTATCATGCCTGTCCGACTCCTCTCCCTCTCCTGTTGCTGCTGCTTTGACACACACATTTCCCCACAGGGATAAATAAAGATTCATCTTATATTATAAAAAAAAGTCCAATATGTTATATAAAAATTGCTTTGCCGCCTGTCGCAAAACAATAATGTATGTTTTATAAGGCATATTTCAAGACAGCTGCAAAGATGCAACAAATCCACTGTTTTTCAAAAGACACACAATTGACCTGCTGCAATCTGAAGACCATTACCAACCATTCACAACCTGAGCTGAGCCCGGCAGATGAAAGACATTGCTGAGCTCATCAGTAGACTAAAGCGGGAAAGAGACATTTCTCTATGCTTCATAAAGTAGCTGTGGATTCACACAGCCTGCAATCAAAACCTGCCTTGAAGTCTTGAAGGCATTCTGTCCGAGTGCCACAGACACTATAACCAGTGATTTAGAGCCAAGCCCAGTGTTCAAGCCATGAGCACAACCAGACAGGCTGGATCTTGCCGAGGTTGATTCTTGTTGAGCAAGATCAGACTTTGCATAGCCCAACTGAGTGACAGAATAATTATGAGGCGCAAAGGCAACTGTGTAGCCTAGAGATCAGTTTGGGAAATGATGACAACCAGCCAAGATCTCAGACCTCAGGTCGGATTGCATGCAGTTAGGATGGTACGCAGCAAGGGAGTGGACACAGAACAAGTTACAACACTTTAGACTAAGTATGGCACTCTACATACAGCCTACTCTTGATCATAAGCCTATATAACGTATGACATAATTCAATGTACACTAGGGCTGACCTATTATGCGTCCAAGGCTCAAGCTTCAAGCCTTGCCATGGGTAATCAACGCCAAAATCAGTATTAGAATAAATGTTTTTACCCCTCCAAAAATAAGAATTTGCATATTAAAATAATAACCCAACATCATTCATTATTTATCAGTTCTTCTCAGACAAGGATATATAGAACTTTCAGAAAACCTATCTACCTATTTAGCTCTAGTCTACCCGTGAAACGTTGTGCTTCTCGATGAGGCTAAATGTTTTGTCCCATTTAGCCGCATTTCAAAAGTCCTCTCATTGATGGGTGCCCATAATCAGCAGTTCAGCTCACGTCATGAGCACTACTTGAAGAAAGAATGTCCTTTCTGTAACTGAAGTGTGTCTTGCTTGTAGTTTTAATTGTAGTGTTGTTCTCTGAAAACACCTAGACCTAGTAGTCTGCTGTGTGCAGTTTTCCAGTGTACATTAGGGCTGACCCGAATACATTTTTTGGGGCTTCGAAGCTTCTGCACCAATTATAATTGAATATTCAAAGCTTAAGTGTTTTATTATTAATATATATTATTATAGCCGTATCCGTATTTTGTGGATTAGCCTACTGCTGTCAACTAATACAAGTTTATTTTATATAAAAAATTATAATAAAACACAAGCTTTGAATATTCAATTATAATTGGGGCAGACGCTTTGAAGCCCCAAAAAATTTATTCGGGTCAGCCCTAATGTACACTATGGAAAACTGCACACAGCAGACTACTAGGTCTAGGTGTTTTCAGAGAACAACACTACAATTAAAACTACAAGCAAGACACACTTCAGTTACAGAAAGGACATTCTTTCTTCAAGTAGTGCTCATGACGTGAGCTGAACTGCTGATTGTGGGCACCCATCAATGAGGACTTTTGAAATGCGGCTTTGGAAAAGGACACACATCAAAGGATAAAAAGTGCACTCTGCTAAGTTCAGGCTATTCTGTAGCTTTGCTTTTTCTTTTAGCACTCCGAGGCGAGAGGGCATCAAACAAAAGCACAGAACATTCAAAAGTAGGCTAGATGCTGAGCTTAAAAAGGTAAGTGTTTAGAAAACCCATTAACAAGATGGCAATGGGTTTAATAACTGTAATGAGATAAGATACATTTTAAGATGAAAATATTGTGCAGGGAGGGATAGATAATAATAATGATAATATAAGATGATGAAAGACAGTACTGGAGCATACAAATAAAGTTAATCGAAGAAGAGGCTGTATGCCAAGCCAACTGTCTGTCAAAATGCTTTACTTGAGTGGATGGATAACCAACAGCAATACACCAGTATGCGGGTGCAAACTATAGAGACCCAGTAGAAACGCCTGCAGCGAGGAGGAACAACAGGGTCAAGAAGACAGCTTGTTGCCCGGGCATAACTTATTTATTTTACATATGGGGGGCAGCACCCATTTAAACCGTGTGCGCTTCAATACAATCTTCAAAACACAAGCATTTAGTTGTACCATCCCTGTGAAAACTTCTACCACTCGACTTCTACTAACACCATATTATTTATTTCCAGGTGCACAGTCTACTAATCACACTTCAACCAAGAGAAGGAAAGTATCATTTAAGAGGGTTGTGTATTCTTAAAACATATAAAAAGGTAAGAACTAATGTAAAAGCTAGATGTGTTTCAATTTTGGGAGTTAAATTGTGGAATAGTCTTAGTGACGGGTTGAAGTTGTGTACCTCTCAGGGGAGATTTAAAAAGGCCCTGAAGGATAAAATAATTCAGGAGTACAGTTGAGTAAAACATAAAACATTTATTTTCTCTTTTCTCTTAAAGAAAAAGAAAAACAAATTATATCTTGCAGCATATTTTAAGTTTTTCTTTCTTATATTTAAAGTATATTTAGTTTTTAAGAATAGTAAAGGATAGGCAAAAATAAGCATGTGCTTCAGCCTATTCCTTTTTTCAGTCATTGCGTTTGAATTTTGTGTGTGAGCTTACTTTGAATATGTACATGTACGTCTGTTGTCATTATTTTCGTATCGTTTTTCAAACCTATATGCCCGGAGGACGGCAGCTGAAATGCTGCTATTAAACCCGGCAGTTATGGGTTGAAACAGCTCAGCCCTGTGGAGCTAACGCTAGCTAGCAGATCATCCAGACTCTGCCCGAGGAGGACGAGTAACGCAGTCCGACTCTGGTCCACTCACTCACTCCATCCTCACTGGTTACCACAGATACATTCACAAGAGCTTATTAATAACGAGATCGTTTCCCTCCTGCACAGCTAGAGGATATATTTGCTCAGCAGATATAACGTTAGCATGACAGCTAACAACACAGAGCAGAGGGATTTGTGTGAAGAAGATACAAACATAGTCCCTGCTGCTCAGCTCTGAAGTTCCTCCAACCCACTGGGACTCGGTGCCACGACATGCTGCTGGCGGCTGAACACCAGTCAGTGTTGTGACGCTAAACGTGTGGCCACATTAAAAGGGCTGCGTCTGACAAGCTGAAGTGGTTGTTGTTGTGATCTATGTATTTGCTCCTCGTATGAAATAGAATAGAAAAAAACATGAGCTAGCACTGCATTGTGGCGATGGGACAGAGAGGGTTGCGAGTAAAAACCGAGAAGTAAGCTAGCTTACCTGCGTCAAGAAATGTGCAGTGTAGAATCACACAGCATATATCCAGGGATGGTAAACAATGTAATATTTGCTTTGGATGGGTTCGTTAATAAAGCTGCTATTTTTTCTTGACTGATTCTTCTTACAACAGATCGCTTCTTCCACTGCCTACATGCAACAAGAAGTGAGTGAACACAAACGAACCTCGACTTCTCGATCTGAGGGCGGCTCGTTGCCACCGCGAGACAGCGCGAGAGGGCGGGACATGTTCACCAACCAATGGAAGTGGTCGGTAAAAGGTGTAATGGCCAATGAAGACGAAGCTTTTATTGTGTCAGTACTGGATGAAAAACGCTAGGGGGCACCATTGAGCATTGTCAGATTAGATACAAAATTGATAGCCAGCCTCGTTTTTTACACTCACCCGAATAAATCGTATTAATCTGAATGAATGAATGAATGAAAACTTTATTTAACAGATTGCAGAATGGGTACAATACAGTACGGCTCAATACACACAATTGTTAAGGGGATGCAGACCTGAGAAAGACGTTTGTCTTGTTTCCATCAGGGTCCCCCATTTTCAATTCATATAGACATTTATGACATACACAACATACATGACATTTATGGCATAGGGACATATAGGTATTTAGTACTGATACATTTGTGACATAAACGGTATTCAAATATACAGTACTGTTACTCCTAGATCCTGACAGAGTATATACGTGATGGGGAGGGGACTGTACATTAGGAGGGGGTGGGTGGGTGGGAGAGAGATATACATACGGCGGGGAGGGAATATATACATGTGGTGGGGAGGAGACTGTCTATTAGGAGGTGGTGGGGGTTTTGGGCATTTACGGTGGCCAGTTTCGAATTGCAGCCTCCCGTAAGTGCTCTTTAAGAGCGGTTTTGAATGTGGGTAGGGATTCACATTCCTTTACAGCTTTGGGTAGGGCGTTCCACATTGATGTGGCATAATTGCGAAACGTATTTAGTCCCTTGTTTGAGCCGAATCTGGGTTTAATATGATTTGTTGAGCTTCCTCTGGTGTAGTGGTTGTGGTATTCACTGACCTTTGGGAAGTATTTTGACATGTACATGGGTACCTTAGTCGTATAGTGTATCTTGTAGACCAGGCCCATTGCAAGTTGCTGTACTCTGTGTTACTTCGGTGTATTGTTATATATTGTAGTCTGTAGAAAACAATCATTTTCAAGTTGTTCATTTTCCTTTAGGCTACACAACAAAGAAAAACACGAATGCCATAAAGCCCATAATCAAGAGGCATGCAATCGAATCTTGAAATGTCATCTAATATCTTACTAGTCTATAACAAATTAATCAGCTTATTTTACATGAGCCGAGAAATGTGTTTATTTCACATACAAGAATAGATTTGAAATTGTATATGTGTGTGTGTGTGTGTGTGTGTGTGTGTGTGTGTGTGTGTGTGTGTGTGTGTGTGTGTGTGTGTGTGTGTGTGTGTGTGTGTGTGTGTGCATGTGCGTGTGCGTGTGTGTGTGTGTGTGTGTGTGTGCGTGCGGCGTGCGTGTGTGTGTGTGTGTGTGTGTGTATGTGCGCGCACGTGTGTGTGTGTGTGCGCGTGTGTGTGCATGTTGGACTAGCAATTAAGCTTAATAGAGCATTACTGCATAAAGAAAACACAATAATTGTGTGTCTTCAGGGGCATTTAAACATGCAAGGCTTTTATGAATTATTATTGTCTGCTCATGTGTCATTACATCTGGGAATGCCTAAATAAATAAGCACAAGTAAAATAACTGATTTGCAATCAGCAGAGCAAAGTAATCACTATATCTTCTCCAGAGGCTTACGCTGCATGTGCACGTATAAACATAATGCTGTTCCATATTCTCTTTCCCTGTTCACCTCCTTCTTGTGTTTTTATCCCAAGGCCAGTGGTTCTCAAAATGGGATTCAGGGATCCCTAGGGGTCCATGGGAGGTTTCCAGGTGTCCCCAGCTGAATGGGGCATAGTTTAATTGCAGTAATATTTTACTCACCAGAAGTTATCCCATTGAAAGAATGTATATGAATGACATCTGATCAAGGGTTTCACTCTCTCCTCTGTTATCTCCGTACCTACAGTATATATACATTCATTCTAGCCTTAATCATATCTAACAATACATATCTGGTAGGGGTCCCTGGGACAAAATCATATAAAACCGGAGTCCATGGCCAATTTGGGGATCTTGACATGAAAAAGTGTGAGACCAACTTTCTCAAGAGATGGTGACTGTTCTATTCAGTCTAGTAGAGTGTTTTGTGGTCATCAGACACTAGTTGTTTAGTCCATCACTAGTTGTTGAGGTCATGAGACACTATGTTGAGGTCATCAGACACTAGTTGTTGAGGCCATCAGACACTAGTTGTTGAGTCCATCAGACACTAGTTGTTGAGGTCATGAGACACTATGTTGAGGTCATCAGACACTAGTTGTTGAGGTCATGAGACACTATGTTGAGGTCATCAGACACTAGTTGTTGAGGTCATCAGACACTATGTTGAGGTCATCAGACACTAGTTGTTGAGGTCATCAGACACTAGTTGTTGAGGTCATCAGACACTAGTTGTTGAGGTCATCAGACACTAGTTGTTGAGGTCATCAGACACTAGTTGTTGAGGTCATCAGACAATAGTTGTTGAGGTCATCCGACACTAGTTGTTGAGTCCATCAGACACTAGTTGTTGAGGTCATGAGACACTAGTTGTTGAGGTCATCAGACACTAGTTGTTGAGTCCATCAGACACTAGTTGTTGAGGTCATGAGACACTAGTTGTTGAGTCCATCAGACACTAGTTGTTGAGGTCATCAGACACTAGTTGTTGAGGTCATGAGACACTATGTTGAGGCCATCAGACACTAGTTGTTGAGGTCATGAGACAGTTGTTTATTTCTTCTTTGTGAAGCACTTTGTGAATGCTCTGTGAAAGGTTATATACTAAATAAACTTGACTTACATACTTACTAAGTGAAGTGTTAAAAAAATATATAATAATAAAAAGACTATATGATATGCATGAGATAATTGAACCACTGCATTGATCTGTAAAATTGGAATAAAAATTAGTGTGTTTATTTATGTATTTAATTTGATAATGTATCATAAAAACATGAACCATGAATCATTATGTAGCAGGGTGGATTATCCCTATACTTTATGAGAGTAGATGTACACTGTCACCAGGTAGTAGGAACGCAGCGGATCTGAGTCCAACTGAATCCCAGACTTTAGTGCAGGAGTATTAGGGTGGAGCCTTAGCCGAGGGAGTGGATGGGGCCTAGGATTTACTAACCTAGGGGTAGTGCGCTGGTCCTTCTTGCCCTCCAGGGCGACGGCAGTAGTGATAGATGGTGTACTTTCTCCCCAAAGCAGTACCTTTCCTTGCTGATGAGCAGAGACCTGTCTCAATGATGCCTAGGCAGGGGGTGGGCAGGGTGCGATCCACGGGGTGAGCTGGGTGAGCTATTGCTCCCCTAGATCAGACATCAGCTCCCCTGGGGGTCTCTAAAGCTCCCCTGGGGGTCTCTAAATTACTGAAAATAAATGCTACTTTTGCCATGCATTTCTCATTTTTCTGTAATTTTCTGTATCATCATCGTGTATAATAATAAACGTATGCTATTTTGGATGTATGATTAATGATTTGCGCACTAATTCACACACGTATTATGGCAACATGCATGCTATTCTTGCAATTACCATTCGGAGCGCGGCGGCGCTGCAGCCTGCACGCACGGCACAAATCAAACTTGACCCGCACGTTGTAACCTGTGACTTGTTGACAGTGATAGTTTTGACAGGTAAATAAGGTCATTCAGGAATGGATAATGTCTAAACGAAAAATGCAACAAGTAACAAGCCTAACCAATTTTGGTTTCACGATGAAAGTGAAGCAGTCAATGGACTTGACAGAGCAGCAGGAGGCGGGATCGATCTACAGGCGACACCGTTACACCTGCTGCTGCTGCTGCTGCTGCCCGGTGCTGCTGCCCGGTGACCGTGCCGGCGGCTGCTGCGGTCGTATCAGAACAGGAGTCTGAGAGATATCACGAGATACTGTAGACAGTGTTGGATCTATCATCTATCTAACTAAATGGATACTTTTTTTTATCATGGAATGTGCTGTGCAAGACGGCCGGACCACAACTACATCAACAAGTGAGTTAATTGTCTATTATGTGTTCTGTAGTTATTGAAACTGATTGAATATCTGACAGGATTCAAGAGGTTTATGTATACATACACTACACAAGGCCTACTAAAGGCTACAGTAACGTCTGCGATCACATTCCGACTCCCCCCTGCGCGGCGCACCCCCCCCACCCAAAGACCATGCTATGGTTCGCACACTGGGGGTGGGGAAAGGGTTAAACAATAAAATGCATTACCCGGGCAGAAAAGGGTTAAGACAACAGACTCAGTAACAGACACACACACAGTGCTCCCATTCAGTGTTCTTTACTGACGAATTGATCTGGTTCTTAACACAACTGCAACAATTATCAAAAGGCACCATGAGCAAAGCTCTTCCCGCTTACACAACCCAATAAATACAGCTCTTCCCACACCAGTCAATACACAGTAATGGGACCTGTCCCTTTAAGGGTTGAAATGCTAGGCACCTAGTGCTCTCACTCCACAGTGGAGAACCAAAGCTCTTCCCACACTAGTCAAGATACAGTAAAGACACCTGCCCTATAAGGGGTTAAATACCTGTTCTTGCACCCGTAGATGGGGGGTTAGGAGAGTTAGAGGGAGAGGGGTATGGGCTACTGAATGGGAATTGTATAAAGGAACACACGTTATTATTACACTCAAAAGAAATTAACAGTGGGCCCACGTTAGCAAATAAAAGTCCTATCTAAAGCCGGCTTTTCCCCCAAAACAATAAATGGTCGGGGCACCCCTAGACACTGCTGCCAGCGTTAGTTCAAAGCACCGTTTATCTTTGCCCTTAGAGAGCCTGCGCCACACAGTGGAAATGTCTACCGATAAAGCTCCAGTAATCGAAGCGCCGCTGTACTTATCCAAAACGGCGGGCCTGCTCTCACCACCAACCGTCCGGGTGGTAAGATGGCCGTTGTGAGATCCCGCGATAACAGGCAGCGGGGCGGGGTAGACGCTGGGGCAGGTGACTGCTGGGGCAACGGCTTGGAGGAGCTGGAGGAGCGTGCAGTGTAGTGACGTCCGCTGCTGGCTGAAGGGGCGGGCCGACACGCGGGCTAAACTGTGGTGCTAGCCTAAACAAAGCTAAGCTGTGGGTCGTGGTGAACCCCCTGTCATGGCGCCTATACACAGCTAACGCAAGGTGGACGATATCTACCACCTGGTCTTCGGCATTCGCTCGTCTGCTGGTGCATTCACAATGTCTCTTCCGCATTAACCAAGCGCTAAACTACCGCATACTTCTAGGATAACCGGCTTTGTAACTGAGTTTATCTCTCGCGTGCTGAATCTCCGGAGCTCCCGTTCTCTGCGTCTTCCTCCCTCTGTGGAAAACGATGAAGAGGAAGCCCCTCCCTTGGCACCGCGCTCTGAACCCATTCTTCTTCACTTGTGTCTCCCTGCCCAACGTGACCACCAGCGCCCCTGGCGGCACCTGTATCCTGTCCCACTATGAAGCGTCGATGTTAGGATAGGGAGAATCAAAGAGAGCAGAAAGTTAAGTGTCAATGTCAGGGTAGGGATGATCAAGAGCGGTCAGCCGGTTACACAACGTCCTCGTGAACACAGGGAATGCAAAGGATTAGCGTTAGACACATTGAATAATAGTCATACATTTTCAGGTGTCTACAATTAAATAATAGGTGTGGGACCTAAAGAGGGCTTAACAGTTGGCAAGGTATTGTTCAATACATTATAAGAATGCACACACTCTCCAATTTGTTTTTCTCAATTGGTGCAGGTATCATAAGTGTGACGTAAAAGCAAAAAAAAGCAAACATTACAGCAATAGCAATAGTGTGCAGTAATCTGTCTTCTGCTGTGTCATCTATCATTGGCTGATATACATCTATGCTGCTACACCTATGATGTCATTCATATCTGTGTGTGAAATTACCATGTGGCCATGATGACGTGTCATGCATCTGTTTTGCATCCCCAGTGTTCATATCCCACCTAAAAACCCACCTGTTCACACTTGCCTTCACGCAACACGGCCCTGCTCCCAAGTAACCCACCCCTGACTCTTTTCTTTTAAGCCACAGTTATATAGCGTACTGGCCTCGCGTCTCGCTCTTCGCCATACCGAGATATATCCTTATCTCTAGTACCTACTGTACTTCATTAACTAAAACAATGCACCAGTGGAGGTTTCTCTATGACAACACGTAAAACACAAATTCACTCATAATTCATAATTATTATTAAATACTACTATATATATATATATATATTTTTTTTTAATAATAATTATTATAATTTTTTATTATAAATGTTTTCCTCTGTAAAAAAAAAATGCCAGTGAATTTTTTTCTTCTTCAAAAATGGCCAAAATTGACAGCTCTGAGCAGGCCTGCACTGCAGTAATGCCTGCAGTAATTATTCGTGCAGAATAACTGCACAGGTTGACCCAGGGTTAAATAAATAATAAATAATAGCCAATCAAAATAGGCTATTAATGTCATCTAAGCACGGTCTGTGCATTTAAACTCTTGCCATTGAATGGAGGATTGAATGATTGACAGCCCTTGACATCCAATACACGGAGGTTGAATGATTGGCAGCCTTGCAAATCCAATCAGAGTATGGCTCCTACGACTGCAGCTCTGTAGTTACACAGCTGTTTCTCTCCTCGCGGGATTGATTGATTGATTGAAATTTGTATTAACAGAGCACTGAGAGCAGCCACGTTCGAAACCTCTATATTAGTGTATCTAACATTTAGCACTTTAATAGCGGGACATTTACTGAGGACCAGCACAACACACATGTGGATATTATGATTTAACAAGTCTATCTGTCCAGGAGGATGACAACATTATTGCAGGTACTGTAAGCATAAGCAGGCAGCCAGTTTCTAGCTTGGATGCTAATAACTACTAACGTTATCATGCTAGCTTGGATGCTAACTAACATAATTAAGCTGGTCATGGTTCATGGTGAGCTGTTTATGTTATAACGAGACAGCAAATGAATGAATGAATGAAAACTTTATTTGGGTGAATCGCTTGGGTGACTGACCACCTGAGTGACCACCTGTCGGGACAGTGGATTTCGACAGCATCCTCACGCAAATGAAGGATCGATTAGATCACAAAAGACTGCTGTTTGCTGCATTGCTGGATTTGCAACTACAGAGGAGGTCATTGAATGTTTCATCAGAAAAGACCGAAGGATGGATTTCATTTACAAGGAGCGACAGGGACACTATTTCCTCCTAAGAAGTAACGTCGTCAATGGTGAGTGATTTTTTTTTTTAATATTTAGTAGCTGTGAGGGGCGGGTCTGTGTTGATTATGATTTAATTGGCTGTATTCTCTCTCTGCGTTGGTATGCGTTCTGCCTTTCTGTGGTATAACGAGCGATTTCTTTTGGTCCGCCGTGGCCCCCTCCCTCCCTCCCTCCCTCCCTCCTCCTCCTCCTCCTCCTCCTCCTCCTCCTCCTCCTCCTCCTCCTCCTCCTCCTCCTCCTCCTCTTCCTCTCTCTCCTCCCCTCCTCCTCCTCCTCTCCTCTCCTCTCCTCCTCTCCTCTCCCTCTCCTCTCTCCTCTCCCTCTCCTCGCTCCTCTCCTCTCCCTCTCCTCTCCTCTCCTCTCCTTAATCAGAGTTGCCAATGCTATAGGTCTATATGACAGGCGTTGTACTCTTAAACAGTAATGTATATCTGTAGATCTGGTATGTCATAAATGTCTGGATGTAGCAGTACTGTCTATATATCTGTATGTCATATATAGATGTAGCAGTACTGTCTATCTGTATGTCATGTTATGATGAATTGAAAATGGGGGACCCTGATGTAAACAAGACGAAAGTCTTTCTCTGGTCTGCATCCGCTTAACAATTGTGTGTATTGAGCCGTACTGTATTGTACCCATTCTGCAATCTATAAAGTTTTCATTCATTCATTCATTCATTCATTCATTCATTCATTCATTCATTCATTCATTCATTCATTGTCCTTGTGTTACATAAAACCCATCTGTGGCCTCGTGCAGAGGAAGGTGGTAAATACATGTTAAGATATTCCAATGTACAGTTTTGCATACCATTGACTCAGAATCTGTTTTATTGAAATCGTCACAGCAGTATAGTTTGTTTATACTTCAGAAGTATGATATTTAAACATGGTCCCCAAAATGAATGGAAGCGAATGAGGAGCCTGACACCTGGGTGGAATGGGGGTGTTGCAGTGTTGGGGATGTTTAAAAAATATAATTTAATATATAATATAATATAATAATTTGTGCTTCACCTAAAAATTTGGTCAGCAGCCTCCACTGCAATGAACCCATGCACTTGACCAGGCCCCGCCCCAGTGTCCCCCTATAAGACACCGGACATGGTCATACTCGCCCTTCCTCTTTTTTCCGTTTCCATCATGGACGCTGCAGTGCACTCCATGAACTAGTTGTTATGAAATGCAGAGAGAAATTGAACAATGTTGGGTTTTCGCCGGAGACACTATTTCCTCCTAAGAAGTAACGTCGTCAATGGTGAGTGATTTTTTTTTTTAATATTTAGTAGCTGTGAGGGGCGGGTCTGTGTTGATTATGATTTAATTGGCTGTATTCTCTCTCTGCGTTGGTATGCGTTCTGCCTTTCTGTGGTATAACGAGCGATTTCTTTTGGTCCGCCGTGGCCCCCTCCCTCCCTCCCTCCCTCCCTCCTCCTCCTCCTCCTCCTCCTCCTCCTCCTCCTCCTCCTCCTCCTCCTCCTCCTCCTCCTCCTCTTCCTCTCTCTCCTCCCCTCCTCCTCCTCCTCTCCTCTCCTCTCCTCCTCTCCTCTCCCTCTCCTCTCTCCTCTCCCTCTCCTCGCTCCTCTCCTCTCCCTCTCCTCTCCTCTCCTCTCCTTAATCAGAGTTGCCAATGCTATAGGTCTATATGACAGGCGTTGTACTCTTAAACAGTAATGTATATCTGTAGATCTGGTATGTCATAAATGTCTGGATGTAGCAGTACTGTCTATATATCTGTATGTCATATATAGATGTAGCAGTACTGTCTATCTGTATGTCATGTTATGATGAATTGAAAATGGGGGACCCTGATGTAAACAAGACGAAAGTCTTTCTCTGGTCTGCATCCGCTTAACAATTGTGTGTATTGAGCCGTACTGTATTGTACCCATTCTGCAATCTATAAAGTTTTCATTCATTCATTCATTCATTCATTCATTCATTCATTCATTCATTCATTCATTCATTGTCCTTGTGTTACATAAAACCCATCTGTGGCCTCGTGCAGAGGAAGGTGGTAAATACATGTTAAGATATTCCAATGTACAGTTTTGCATACCATTGACTCAGAATCTGTTTTATTGAAATCGTCACAGCAGTATAGTTTGTTTATACTTCAGAAGTATGATATTTAAACATGGTCCCCAAAATGAATGGAAGCGAATGAGGAGCCTGACACCTGGGTGGAATGGGGGTGTTGCAGTGTTGGGGATGTTTAAAAAATATAATTTAATATATAATATAATATAATAATTTGTGCTTCACCTAAAAATTTGGTCAGCAGCCTCCACTGCAATGAACCCATGCACTTGACCAGGCCCCGCCCCAGTGTCCCCCTATAAGACACCGGACATGGTCATACTCGCCCTTCCTCTTTTTTCCGTTTCCATCATGGACGCTGCAGTGCACTCCATGAACTAGTTGTTATGAAATGCAGAGAGAAATTGAACAATGTTGGGTTTTCGCCGGAGATTTGCCAGCCCCTGGAATCTTCTCGGCACGTTCTAACGGCGCGTCGGGCCTGTCCTGGGGTTTCCTCGTCTTCTGACAGCGGATCGAGGGACGTTGCGCGACGGTTAGCTGTCGGGCTACGTCGCGCTCAGGTAGGGCCTGCACCACCAGGCATTAATGCTGGCGTTAGTGATACTGCGCGCAAGGGGCAGGATATCTGGGTAAATGTGACTCTGAGTTGGACGTTTTCCCAGCTATCCTGGAGCGCGCGGCTAATGCTAATGCTTCGATGCTGGGTCACTGTTCTGTTGTTCCCCGCTGTGGGCTGTCACCACTTTTCCCTCCTCTTAACCGGTTCATTGATGAAGGTCAGTCGGTAGCTAATGTGGGGGGTTTTGCTGAGGCTTATTTACCCTTTATATGGGTGAATGGGCTGACAACAGGGCGCAAGGCAGGTGTACCCTGGCTTGAGAGCCAGGTAGCATCGATCCTTTGCCCTGGCAGGGTTGAACGGTGTCCCACCCAGAAGCCGACGCCTGAGGGCGAGACGGCCCGGCAGGTGGCAGTATGGACTGATGATGTTTATACCGCCACAGGATGGAATTTAGCAGCGGCCAGTGTCATTGCTCAGCTGACTGTTTTTCTGTCCACATTGGTGTCAGGTAGTGGGGCTGCAGGGCCAGCCGACGCTGAAAACATTGCGCGTGTTTTTGTGGTTATAGAACTCTTGAATCAGTCGCAAGCTATAACCGCAGGGAGGATCAGGATGCTATCAACTCTTATTCATAGGCATCTCTGGTTGGAGCAGTCTTCCCTTGGGGAAGAGGAAAGGTTTCTTCTCCTTAGGGCTCCTCTTTCCGTGGAGGGACTCTTTTGTCGTTCTGCGGAAACGCGGGCGGTATTTGACCTGGGCCCCACACCGCCTTGCACCATGCAGCCAGAGGTGAGAGCACGGCCTCGTCAACGGCTGTGGCGAGGCCCTCGACCAGCGGCAATGTTTCCCCCGCCTGAGGTACCCTGGGCACAACGTCAACAGGTGACCGCAAGGCCGACAGCCTTGGCGGCCGAGGGATCGGCTACATTAGATGAGCACGCCCTAAAAAACCGTCGCCGTCCAGTTGTGTGCAGCTCGCTCTCCGGTCACTCCCCCCCCCCCAACACCAGCGGGATAAGGGCTCTGATTTGTTTCCTTTGGCTGCGGGCCGCGTGTCTTCAATGAAGCGCAAGCGGCCCCACGTTTCGCTTCTCATGGGGACAGGGGCTGACACCCAGTTGATGGCTGAGACTGGGTCTGTCCGTGAGAATGTTGTGCTGTCACGTGGCTCCCTCGCCACGCGTTCTGCGTCTGCGATTGGTGAGCCTGGTGTTACGTCTGTCAACTACAAAGGTTGTCAGCAGGGGGACTCGAGGCCTCTTCAGGCTTAGCGCGGGTTTCCCCGACCTCGCCTTCGCCAGGCCGGGTATCACGTTGGTGTCTCCCACTCCCGGAAGACCGGCAGTTGTCTGGCAGGCGCGCGTGATTTGGGTGGTAGTAATATCACTGCAGGGCTACGGTGTGTAGGAACCCACCCTATGTAGAACAATTCCTCAGCAGTCCATGCTGGAGGGGTGTTCAGTGGGGGAGCTTTTGTAACCTGGTATGATGTCAGCTTCTCCCGTATCAAACCGTCCCTTTCTGTCGGGGCCCCCCCTTGGGTGCGATTGCCTCGTGGGTAGTGTCAGGGACCAATGTCCCGACTCCACGGAAAGCTCTGCTTGCACGGTTAGCGGGTCCAGGGTTGGCTACGCACAGCGGGCAGGACCGGGCCGCCTATCTCCAAATGGCGGCGGGTGCGCTTTGAGAGTACCATCACATATGGCTACAGCAGTGGGGTCCTACTAATCACCCCAAAGTACCAGAAAATACCCCAAAATACCCCAAAAAAAATACCCCAAAGTATACCCCAAAATACCAGAAAATACCCCAAAATACCCCAAAATACCCCAAAGTATACCCCAAAGTACCAGAAAATACCCCAAAATACCCCAAAATACCCCAATTATACCCCAAATACCAGAAAATACCCCAAAATACCCCAAAGTACCCCAAAATACCCCAAAATACCCCAAATTACCCCAAAATACCCCAAAGTATACCCCAAAGTACCAGAAAATACCAGAAAATACCCCAAAATACCCTAAAATACCCCAAAGTATACCCCAAAGTACCAGGAAATACCAGAAAATACCCCAAAATACCCCAAAATACCATAAAATACCCCAAAGTATACCCCAAAGTACCAGAAAATACCCCAAAGTACACCAAAATACCCAAAAGTATACCCCAAAGTACCAGAAAATACCAGAAAAGACCCCAAAGTACCCCAAAATACCCCAAAGTATACCCCAAAGTACCAGAAAATACCAGAAAATACCCCAAAATACCCTAAAATACCCCAAAGTATACCCCAAAGTACCAGAAAATACCCCAAAATACCCCAAAATACCATAAAATACCCCAAAGTATACCCCAAAGTACCAGAAAATACCAGAAAATACCCCAAAATACCCTAAAATACCCCAAAGTATACCCCAAAGTACCAGAAAATACCCCCAAAATACCCCAAAGTACCCCAAAATACCCCAAAGTATACCCCAAAGTACCAGAAAATACCCCAAAATACCCCAAAGTACCCCAAATAGTGTGTAATAGTAGTAATAGTGTGTAATAGTGTAATAGTGTAATAGTGTGTAATAGTGTAATAGTGTGTAATAGTGTAATAGTGTGTAATAGTGTAATAGTGGCGGAGACCCTGATCCACTCATTTGTCACCTCCCGGTTGGACTATTGTAATGGAGTCCTGTTCGGGGTACCCAGCAAAGCCCTGGACAGGCTCCAGTATGTCCAGAACTCAGCTGCCAGGGTTCTCACTCACACCAAGCCCTGGCAGCACATCACCCCCACCCTCATCCATCTCCACTGGCTTCCAGTCAGGTTCCGCATCACCTTCAAACTCCTGCTCCTCACCTACAAATCCCTCCATGCCCTCGCCCCCCGGTACCTGTCTGATCTCCTCCACCAGTACACTCCATCCCGGAACCTACGATCCTCTGATCTAGGTCTCCTCTCCATCCCTCGCACCAGGTTACGGACTTTTGGGGACAGAGCCTTCAGCGTGGCGTCCCCTACCCTCTGGAACTCTCTCCCCCCCGAAATCCGCAACGCCCCAACCCTGGACACCTTCAAATCCGCTCTAAAAACACACCTCTTCACCAAGGCTTTCCCCATCAGTTAGTTTTAGATTAAATTAGGTCCATTATCCCCTACTTTCCCTCATCCCCTCTTCCCCCCCCCCTACTTTCCTTGCCCTATTTTTTGTCCTGATTGTAAAGCGACCTTGGGTTCTATGAAAGGCGCTATATAAATTTGATTTATTATTATTATTATTATTATTATTATTATTATTATTATTATAGTGTGTAAAAGCGTAATAGTGTGCTAGTGTAATAGTGTAATAGTGTGTAATTAAAATAGTGTGTAATAGTGTAATAGTGTGTAAAAGTGTAATAGTGTGCTAGTGTAATAGTGTAATAGTGTGTAATAGTGTAATAGTGTAATAGTGTGCTAGTGTGTAATAGTGTAATAGTGTGTAATAGTGTAATAGTGTGTAATAGTGTGTAATAGTGTGTAATAGTGTAATAGTGTAATAGTGTAATAGTGTGTAATAGTGTAATAGTGTAATAGTGTGTAATAGTGTAATAGTGTGTAATAGTGTAATAGTGTGCTAGTGTAATAGTGTGTAATAGTGTGCTAGTGTAATATTGTAATAGTGTGCTAGTGTGCTAGTGTGTAATAGTGTAATAGTGTAATAGTGTGTAATAGTGTAATAGTGTGTAATAGTGTAATAGTGTGTAATAGTGTAATAGTGTAATTTTGTGTAATAATGTGTAATAGTGTAATAGTGTGTAATAGTGTAATAGTGTGTAATAGTGTAATAGTGTAATAGTGTGTAATAGTGTAATAGTGTGTAATAGTGTAATAGACACTATTACACTATTACACACTATTACACTATTACACTATTACACTATTACACACTATTACACTATTACACACTAGCACACTATTACACTATTACACTATTACACTAGCACACTATTACACTATTACACACTATTACACTAGCACACTATTACACTATTACACACTATTACACACTATTACACTATTACACTATTACACACCATTACACTATTACACTATTACACTATTACACTATTACACTGTTACACACTATTACACTATTACACACTAGCACACTATTACACACTAGCACACTATTACACTATTACACTATTACACTAATACACTATTACACTATTACACACTATTACACACTATTACACTAGCACACTATTACACTATTACACACTATTACACTATTACATACTATTACACTATTACACTATTACACACTATTACACTATTACACACTATTACACTATTACACTATTACACTATTACACTATTACACACTATTCCACTATTACACACTATTACACTATTACACACCATTACACTATTACACTATTACACACTATTACACACTATTACACTAGCACACTATTACTCTATTACACACTATTACACTATTACACAAAATTACACTATTACACTATTACACACTATTACACTATTACACTATTAAACTCTATTACACTATTACACTATTACACACTATTACACTATTACACACTATTACACTATTACACACTATTACACTATTACACTATTACCCTATTACACACTATTACACACTATTACACAAAATTACACTATTACACTATTACACTATTATACACTATTACACTATTACACACTATTACACTAGCACACTATTACACTATTACACACTATTACACTATTACACTATTACACTATTACACACTATTACACAAAATTACACTATTACACACTATTACACTATTACACTATTACACTATTACACACTATTACACTATTACACTAGCACACTATTACACTATTACACACTATTACACTATTACACACTATTACACTATTACACACTATTACACAAAATTACACTATTACACTATTACACACTATTACACTATTACACACGATTACACTATTACACTATTACACACTATTACACTATTACACACTATTACACACTATTACACAAAATTACACTATTACACTATTACACACTATTACACTATTACACACTATTACACTATTACACTATTACACTAGCACACTATTACACTATTACACACTATTACACTATTACACTATTACACACTATTACACACTATTACACTATTACACATTATTACACTATTACACTATTACACTATTACACACTATTACACTATTACACTATTACACACCATTACACTATTACACTAGCACACTATTACACTATTACACACTATTACACTATTACACACTATTACACTATTACACTATTACACTATTACACACTATTACACTATTACACTATTACACTATTACACACTAGCACACTATTACACGATTACACTATTACACTAGCACACTATTACACACTATTACACACTATTACACTATTACACTAGCACACTATTACACTGTTACACTATTACACACTATTACACTATTACACACTATTACACTATTACACTATTACACACTATTACAGTATTACAGTATTACACTATTACACACTATTACACTATTACACACTATTACACTATTACACACTATTACACTTACACAAAATGTGCACATTTTAGTTTCTCATTTTAGGTATTTTAAGATAAGATAAGATAAGATAAGATATTCCTTTATTAATCCCCTTGGGGAAATTCATAGTTTTGTGGTACTTAGTGGTATATTTACAGGCACTTTGGGGTATTTTGGGATATGTTGGGGTATTTTGGGGTACTTTGGGGTATTTTGGGGTATATTCTGGTATTTTCTGGTACTTTGGGGTATACTTTGGGGTATTTTGGGGTACTTTAGGGTATTTTGGGGTATTTTCTGGTATTTTCTGGTACTTTGGGGTATACTTTGGGGTATTTTAGGGTATTTTGGGGTATTTTGGGGTATTTTCTGGTACTTTGGGGTATACCTTGGGGTATTTTATGGTATTTTGGGGTATTTTGGGGTATTTTCTGGTATTTTCTGGTACTTTGGGGTATACTTTGGGGTATTTTCTGGTATTTTGGGGTATTTTGGGATATTTTGCAGTATTTTGGGGTATACTTTGGGGTATTTTGGGGTATTTTGGGGTATTTTGGGGTATTTTCTGGTACTTTGGGGTGATTAGTAGGACCCCAGCAGTGCCGTATGTCGACGTGGATGGAGAGAACGTTGAGGCGGGGGCTTGTGTTGCAGTTTGCACAACCCCACCCTCCGTTTTCAGGTTTGGTGCAGACCTTGTTGTCAGGGTCAGCAGCAGTGACAGCTCTGGCCGACGAGATCCAATCTCTGTTGGCGAAGCAAGCCATAGTTGTGGTCCCATGGGAGGACACGATGTGTGGCGTGGCGTCTACTCCCGGTATTTTCTGGTGCCCAAAAAATCGGGAGGTGTCAGACCTATACTGGACCTGTCCGCGTTCAATCGTCAATGTGGCGAGACGGTTCAGAATGTTGACCGTCAAACACCTGCTAAGCGCTGTCAGGGTGGGAGACTGGTTCACCTCCATAGACCTGAAGGATGCGTATTTTCACATCCCGATTTTCCCTCCTCACAGGAAATTCCTACGCTTCCTGTTTCAGGGTGTGGCGTACGAATACCAGAGGCTGCCGTTCGGCTACTCTCTGGCCCCCCGCACATTCACCAAGTGCGTAGAGACCGCGCTGGAGCCTCTACGTCGTCAGGGGATACGAATTATTTTCTATCTCGACGACATTCTGCTCAGCTGGTCGGAGGAGGTCGCCAGGTCTCATATACCAGGCTGGTGGTGGAATTCCTCACCAAGCTGGGTTTTTCTGTGAACTGGAAGAAGAGTACGCCTCTTCCCAGTCAACAGGTGGAGTACTTGGGCTTGGTTCTAAGCTCAAGGCCCATGAGGGCAACCCTCTCGAAGCAGCGGCGAGTGGCTATCCTCGACGCGCTCAGGAGGCTCCGTCCTGGCAGGACGGTTGCGGCGCTGTATGTGATGCGCCTGCTCAGTATGATGGCATCTGCTCACTCTGTGGTCCCTCTTGGCCTCCTCTTCATGAGGAGGATACAGAGGTGGTTTTCCAGTATGGGGATAGACCTGGTGATAGGCAAGTGTAAATGTTTGAAGGTTCCCTTGTCAATACTGGGGGATCTCGACTACTGGAGGAGGCCTGGTACCCTCACCAGCGGGGTCTCCATGGGCGGCAGGCGGTCACACGTCACGGTCTTCACCGGCGCCTCCCTCACGGGATGGGGGGGGACGTGTCGGACCAACGCAATGGGGGGCAGCTGGACAGTCCATGCTGCCCGGTCTGCAACGCACATCAATGTGTTGGAATTGAAGGCGGTCCTCCTGGTCCTCAAGCGGCTCGGCCACTTGGTGGTGGGCGAGCACGTGTTGGTCAGGACGGACAACACGACGACAGCGTCGTATATCAACAGACTTTGATTGATTGATTGATTGAAAAGTTTATTAACAGATTGCAGGATGGGTACAGTACAGTACAGCTTAATACATACAATTGTTAAGGGGATGCAGACCAGAGAAAGACTTTCGTCTTGTTTACATCAGGGCCCCCCATTTTCAATTCATCATATGACACACACGACATACAGATAGACAGTACTGCTACATCTATACATTTATGACATACCAGATTTGCAAATACAGTACTGTTTGTGATACAAAAAGTTTCCAGAAAAAGAGTGTATATACATTTGACATAGAAACTGTACATTGGAGTAGTACGCTCCATCCGTCTGCACCGGGCGGCGTTCGAGCTCTGGCTGTGGGTGTCTCTCAATCTGCGCAGCCTGAGGGCGCTCCACATCCCTGGCAAGGAGAATGTGGGCGCAGATGTGATGTCGCAGGGGGGTCTTCATCTCGACGAGTGGGGACTACGTCCAGACATAGTCAGACAGGTCTGGGACCGCTTCGGGGAAGCCTTGGTGGATCTGTTTGCGAGCAGACAGTCTCACCAGTGCCCCTTGTGGTTCTCGGTCAGTCGGGGGGACAATCCTCCCTTGGGGGTGGATGCCTTCTCGATGTATCCATGGCCGCCCGGGATTCTGTACGCATTTCCCCCCATACATCTGATAGGTCAGTTGTTGGAGCGGATACATCGGGAGCACAGGACCTTGATCCTGATCGCGCGGGACCAGGGCACAGCTGTGTAGTTCCCGGTCCTGATCCAGCTCTTGATAGCCCCGCCGTGGCCTGTTCCTTGGTCGTCGTGGGCCCTCTCTCAGACGCACGTGTCTCTGTGGCAGTTCCCTGTGCTGGGCCAACCGCTGATGGTTTGGCTGTTGAGAGGGTGAGTCTGGAGGGGATGGACCCTTCTGTGGTCGACACCATCCGGAACGTGCATGCTCCCTCCACTATCGCGGTTTACGTGGGTAGGTGGCGTATTTTCCGTATTTTAGTGGTGTAGAGTGGGGGGCTTGGACCCAGTGTCCTGCCCCCTGGAAGCTGTCCTTTCCTTCCTTCAGTCTATTTTGGATAGACTGTCGGCTTCAACGGTGAGGGTATATGCTGCGGCTATATCCTCTTGTCATGTGGGGTTTGAGGGCGTTACGTTGTTCAGCCACCCTCTTGTGAAGGGTTTCCTGCTTGGCGCTCGGCGTCTTAAGCCGGTGGAACGTTCTCTGTCTCCGAGTTGGGACCTCCAACTGGTCCTCGGCCGGTTGTCTGAGGCCCCGTTTGAGCCTCTTGAGCAGGCGTCTTTGGAACAGCTGTCTTTCAAGACTGCATTCCTGCTGGCCATCACCTCCGCTAAGCGCGTGGGTGAGCTGTGTGCTCGGTGCGGCCTGAGTGCTTGTCTATTCGTGTCAATAGCGGTGCGACTCTTATTATGAGGCCTAATCCAGTTTTCGTGCCAAAAAATATCCGGAGCTCTTTTCGCTCCAGGGATATTGTGGTTCAGGCGTTTCATCCGCCTCCTCACGCTGGTGAGTTAGAGGCAAGCATTCACCTGTCGTGTCCCGTCCGGGCTTTGGGGGTTTACCTCAGTCGGACTCAGGACCTCAGGGCTACCGATCAGCTCTTTGTTTGTTACAGTGGCTCTCGCGCTGGTAAGGCACTGTCCAAGCAGCGCCTGTCACATTGGTTGTGCGAGGGCATTGCCCTTTGCTACACGTTGGCTGGGCTGGCCCCCCCTGGGGGTGTCGTGGAGTGGCGGCCTCTGCCGCCTTGTTAGCGGGGGCCTCGGTGGAGGACATCTGTGCTGCGGCCTCCTGGTCCTCCCCGGGTCCCTTCGTTAGGTTTTACCTCATGGACATGACTGGGGGTTCTGTCTCCCAGGCGGTTCTGAGGTCTGGGACCTCCCCTGCGTCCCACCCTTCGGTGGGTTAGCGGGGGTGTGTGGGTGTGTGCCACGGGGTGATGTGTCACACGTGGTCCCGCCTGTGCTGTGCGTTTTTAAGGGTCTCTAGTTCCCTCTTTTTTCGCACTTTGGTGGAGTTGACTGCCGCCCCCTCTTCACTAGGAAGGGCGGGTGGACGGGACTCCCCTCCCCCCTGGTGGTAGGGCTTACGGGTCCTCAGGGGGTACATTTGTCAGGCCACGCATCTGCTCTGCCCCATATCTCGGTATGGCGAAGAGCGAGACGCGAGGCCAGTACGCTATATAACGAAAGGTTATGACTATAACCTAGTTATATGAGTACTGGCTGAGCGTCTCGTTCTTAGCGCGCCCTGAGGTCCCTTGGTTAGGTTTTCCCGAGGAAGGGCGAGTATGACCATGTCCGGTGTCTTATAGGGGCGGGGCCTGGTCAAGTGCATGGGTGCATTGTTTTCGTTAATGAAGTACAGTAGGTACTGGAGATAAGGATATATCTCGGTATGGCGAAGAGCGAGACGCTCAGCCAGTACTCATATAACTAGGTTATAGTCATAACCTTTCGATCCCGTTGTTTTGTTTTGTTGTTTGTTTGTTTTTGTTTGTTTTCTGTTTTTTGTTTGTTAATTTCAACCACTTCATCCAATTGGACAGCACCTTGCTTCCTTTTTTTATCTTATTTGTTTTTTCCTGTTGTTACTATACACAGATATTCATAGTTTTTATTTTTATTTTTTATTATTATTATTATTATTATTATTATTATTATTATTATTATTATTATTATTATTATTATTATTATTATTATTATTATTATTATTATTATTATTATTATTATTATTATTATTATTATTATTATTATTATTATTATTATTATTATTATTATTATTATTATTATTATTATTATTATTATTATTATTATTATTATATATCCTGTGCTGACATGTGTACGTGAATTATTATACATTCAAATGGGTGTCAGTCAGTCATGCTTTTTGGATGTCACCATGGTTGGCTTCCTGCTCCACTTGACCACTTGACTGTTTTATTATTAAATGAACACAGCAACTTTTGGGGGAAATAAGGGTGCGGAGAGAAGTCATCTGTTAGATTTATCGGATTTCATTCTTTAACAATATGACAGTCAATGTCAAAAACGGTTTCAGATTATTTCAGAATATTTCTGTTTAAATAAATATACAATACATTTTTCTCCCCTGAGAGGTTTGCCCATTGCTGGCTGTCAGATAGTTTCCTCAAAATATTTCAGGTTTCCTCTAAACGAGGGATAATTACACTATGCTCCTGGGTGTTGGTGCAGCTCAAGGACACTGGTGGAGGTGCAACAGGCAGAAAGCCCCTGCAGGTCATTAAACTGGGCACCAGTTACATCTTATTGAGTGAGCTTGTGGCTCTAACTCTCACAGTATATTATGCAGCATTTTTAATAGGGGGGATCTGATGTGTAACACTCAGCATTATGCAAACTAATCCCTCATATACTGGTGCTGCAATTTATGGAATTACTTCTGACAGGTATTAATGGTTGGAATCGCGTTTGAAGTTCATATCAAACGGTTTCAGCAAATCCACTGACATCAACCAGAACATTGTAATTTGAGGCAGGGAGACTTTGAGAATGTGTGCCAAAGAGTACAGGAGCCAGAAATCTCAGCAGTCCTCCTCAGATATGGTGAACATCATCAGCCTTTTGAACACAAGAGACATGGATAAAACATTTTTAAAAGAGAGTACATTTTCTTCAAATGTCCTTGTCTTCTAGGAAGAGGGAAGCGAGATGGAGGAGGCTGCTGCTGTCTGACAGTCACAAATGTGATTATAGGCTCTGAAATGCTCTCTGTAGTTTAAACAACCTTCCTCCTGAGTCCCAAGACACTGAAACAACACATTAAATCCCTTCGGCTTCATGTATTCTCTGCTAGAGGTTATTTTGGAAATGTGCTTATCCTTATCATTAGGGCACAAGTATTTTGTGTTTCATTATCATTATAAATTCCGGTATACTCTGAAAGTATAGTTTAAAGACCTTCCTCCTGCTTTGGTGTCCCAAGACACCAAAACAACACATTAAATCAATTTCTCTTCATGTATTACGTATGTGCTAGAGGTAAAGAAAACAATACACAATCGTGGCTGGGTGGCGTAGCGGAGATTGCGCTCGTCACCAATGCAAGAGACTCCGGTATCGAATCCCAGTCTCAGCATTGCCTTCGGCTTGGACCGGCCGTCGTACTGGCTCATTTGGCAGAGTCAGCGGGTGGAAGTCGATGGGTGGGGATTGGACGTTGTGGACAGCGACCCCTACAGGTTGGTTGGGAGATGCCTGCACAGCAGAGACAGGAAGTGGCGAGGGTAGTGTGAGCCTCCGATGCGTTACACCTCGCCAATGAGAGTCCGCGCTGGCAGGCGAAAAGTTGTAACAGGCTGCCTCCTCGTGTGCCGGAATGAACACGTGATGCAAGGCTTCTATCCTCTCTACAACTGACCAGTGGGGGGCATAGTCGAGCAACGTTCAAGACAGGGGAGGGGAGAATTGGATACACGAAATTGGGATGGGAGAAAATAAGGAGAAAAAGTGGAGAAAAAGAAAACAATACACAATCTTATTGGGATGGTTCAGGGAATACACCATATTGCTTAAAGGTAGAATCTGTAATGTTACCAAACAGCAACCTCTACAGGTAAAAGAGCACCAATTGGTATTGCACTTTATTTACAGTTTTTGTTTTGGTCTGATGTGTGGATTGGATTTCAGTGGGTATGAAAATGTAAACAAAGTGCAATACCAAACAGGGCTCATTTGCCTAAGGGTCACTTTTTGACTGCATTACAGATTCTACCTTTAACCGATTATCTTACCTATAGTTAATTTTAAAGGTCCCCTCCACTCAAATGTTTTTTTTCCCTACAGATAAAGGAGAACTTCAACCAAAAATGACCATTTGTACATCAATTACTCACCCCATGATGCTTGAATTCATGAAGATGTTTCTTCTACTTGCATGTCTCCACTGTGAATGTACAGTAAAAAAAAAAAAGTAGAAATACAGAAGATGTGATTCAACAACAGCAATACTATATCAAAACATCCAGTTACAAACTTGCTGCCTTCAAATGGAACTTAATATATATAATGTATATATATATCGGTGGGTGACAGATCTTAAAAGTAGCCAGCAGCCAGTTCTGTGTCTCCATGGTAGCAAGCAGGGTGTGTGGCTCTGAGGTTGTTCGGCAGCACTGCAAGGACTGAGCAGGCAGGATTGGTCAGAGAGAACTATGGAGAGTTTGACATCGATAGAACCATGCTAAAGGTGAAGATCAGTTGCCATGGCAGCGTGTCACATAGTAACGAGGAAAGGGGGCGGGCCCCCGTTGCTAGGGAGAAGACGTTATGATGTGAGTTTCTTCCGGGTACGTTTAGACTAAGACACAAGGTGGAATCGAGCAGTCGAGTTGACAGAGACTTTGAAATCCTTCCTCACCCTCGCCAGCCAACCATGGGAGAGAGTCGATTCGAGCAGTCATGAGGAGCGAGCAACCAGTGGCTGTAGGAGAAAAGTGCGTTCACTTGCATGCACTAAAATGCACCAGAATGCAGGAAATTAAGTATTTGCAACTAAAATGTTCCTGGTGGGGGACCCTCAGACCCCCCGCTTAAAAAGTGGCCTGACTGGGGATATATTTCGCGCTATATCTCCCGGTATGAATTATTTCCCCAGTCCGGCCCTGCCCGCAGCCCCTCACGCCTTCGGGCTAAAACCGTTTTGTCCGTAATGGGGTGTTTAGTGTACTCCAAGCGAGGGCATATAATAATGTCCTCCCGCCTGAAATGGAGAACAAAGTCAGTAACAGCAAAGTCCCCCGTTCGCGGGTTAGTCACAATGCACAATTATATACATTCTCCACACGATAAGAAAAAGAGAGGCAGTTTCACAGAGGGTGGAGCGTCCAAAATACTGTGCTCCAATCTTCTACAGTTTACTGGCTTACTGCATGCCGTTCTGATAATCCATAGCTCCACACCGTTAACATCATTCACAATTCCAATGCAGTCATTGTTCTTCTATTCCTCCACTGACCGCTCCAGAAACAGTTCGCTTGTCAGGCGCGTATTCTGATATCTTGTATCCATGTACTCACGGCGTGCAGTGTTGCGACAATGTCTCTCCTGTCTGAAGCTCCACCCGTTCCACAGCAGGGTGAACACTGTCGTCTGCAACAAGAAAATGTTCCACTGGAGAAAAGCACAAGGCAAAGAGTTGCGTGTCCCCGTACTCCCGCAGCTCCGCGTTCTCTGGTGTCGTCCTCTCGACTCCTGTTCTACTACTGTCCACCATTGATCCTCCTTTCAACAGCGCCCGTACTTCCGGGCACCGCCCCTCCACATCAGCCAGCCAATCCACCTCTTGCTCCCTCCAACGACACCCCCAGCTGCGTAAGAAAGAGGGAACACATGTGTAGACTGCATGACGGTAATTAGGCTACCCCCCCTGGTGGTCCTGCACTCGCCTGCTGTACTCACTCTACACACACAATTGTGTGGCCAAGTTCAGCTCCAACTCCATAGTGAAGTTCGCAGACGACAAAGTGGTGGTGGGGCTGATCTCGGACAACGACGAGAAGGCCTACCGGGAGGAGGTTGAGGTACTGGAACGCTGGTGCCAGGACAACAGCCTGCTCCTGAACATTGGTAAAACCAAGGAGCTGATCGTGGATTATAGGAGAGGACAGCAGGAGACACACACACCACTGATGATAAATGGGGCTACCGTGGACAGGGTGAGCAGCTTTAAGTACCTGGGGGTCCACATCTCAGAGGATCTGACATGGTCAACACACATAGACACAGTCGTAAAGAAGGCGAAGCAGCGCCTCTACCACCTGAGACAGTTAAGGAAGTTCAGAGTATCGGGGAAGATACTCCAGTCCTTCTACTCAGGAGCTGTAGAGAGCATCTTTACCGGAAACATCACTGCCTGGTATGGAAACAGCACGGCACAGGACAAGAAGGCCCTACAGAGAGTGGTGCGCTCAGCCGAGTGTACCACGGGTATTGCACTACCTCCCCTGCAGGTTCTATACAACAAGAGGTGCAAATCCAGAGCCTGCAGAATAATGAAAGACCCCCACCACCCCAATAACAGCCTGTTCCAGCTGCTGAGGTCAGGCAGACGCCTGCGAACCCCAGCTACTAGGACAGAGAGGCTTAGGCTCAGCTTCTTCCCCCAGGCCATCAGAGCCTTGAACAATGAACACCGAGTGCCACAGAACACTGAACTATCCACACACAAGCACACATGAGCACACACACGACACGCACGCTGTGCACGCTCACACACTAGCAGCCACTTTAACACTTTAACATGAGCAGGCACACACTCATGCCGCACACACCCACACTTATGGCCAAAAAAAAAGGCCACTTTAAATTAGTATAAAATCAGTAACAGTGTATTGCACTACCAAAGCTACCTAGCATGTCCTATATGCTCTGTAAATAACTATGTACAGATACCGAGATGTCCCACCATGTTACCTGTTACCTGTTTATTGCACAATGTTGTTTTTATTGGATTCTATTATATGTTGTACCACTGTATTGCACATCGTTGCGGGCAAGACCACCCGCATTTCATTGTATACTTGTATGCCGTGACAAATAAAACTCTTGACTTGACTTGGACGGCCCCCCTACTCTCCCACCGGGACTTTCTGGACTCCGTCTAGACAAGAAAGAAGGGACAGCATGGTGCAGTACAGTGACGCCGATTCGAATACCCATCATAGGTAGATATACACTTGCCTGTTACACCAGCCAGGTAAGCATTTAGGTCCTCCTCCAGACCATCCCGGGGCATGTCCTCCTCTTGGGATCCCGCAGGTACATCCACAGCCCCATACAGACACACACATACCCCCACCCGCGACAAGTATTCAGGCAGGGGTCGATACATGGAGGGAGCACTCGTACAGTCCAGGGGCGTGCACGGGACAGGAGAGTCAGACATGCAGGGGTCGATAGACGGGAACGGAGTAGTCAGCCAGGCAGGGGTCAGAGCGGGTACAGGGAAGTTAGTCATGCAGGGATCAAGATGGGTGCAGCCAGGTCCTCACGTTCTGGGAAAGGCAAGGAGAGTTTGTCAGGCAGGGAGGGGTCAGAGCACATCTTTGTCGGGAGCCAGAGAACAGGGTGAAGAGCCAGGTATGACTGCGGGGAAGGATGAGAACAGACGGATGTCCTTGTTGAGACAGACGGATATTGAACTTCATAAAGGGTTCCAAATAGAACACTGGAATATTATTCTGTCATTATCTATTTTGCCTGTGAAGACAGCGACCTTCACATGCAGAACTCATCTTGGCTGCCCGTCAATACCTTTCATACAATAATTGCAGTGCTGCAGCAGAAAATACAGTAAAATAGACATAACATTAGTATAAAATATACAGAATAAAAACAATGCAGAAAATAATAAAAATGGTAAAACAATAGACAGCATAAAATAGCAGCATTAGCAACAGCAAAATAGCTTTAATTTACAATACAATAATCACAATGTGGATGTAGTGAGTGCAAAGTGGCAGAATGCATTAAAAAGTGAAGAGATACATTTTTAGCTTACTTTTGAAAATATTTACTGAGCTAGCCTCTCTAATGTCCATATGTATGCTCTCAGTGGCGACAGGCGATCTGTATAGTAGGAGGGGCGGGGGGTTGAAGGGGGAGGCTATTCCCCCCTCGTTGATTTTTTTTGTCAAATCAGTTGTGCAATAGTCAATTTTGGTGAGTTGTTTCTATACAATTCACTTATGACATTTAGGTAACATTAATGAACAAAGGGACAACTATAGTATGTAAGTAGTAAACCTATTTTTTTTATTCCAGTCCATCATAATGATCATGATCATACTACGGAGCGCTCACTGCGTTGGAGAGAGAGAGAGGTAGAGAGAGGAGACTGGGTGCAAGTCTCGGAGCGTACTGTGCGCGTCAGAGTGTCGGCGAAACCACAAGCATACGAATATTTAATTCGTAATATTCACATGTGTTCTTGTTATCACACTTTCTTGACTGATGACCAGTCTTCAAACATCCAAAGCAAAGCTTCTCTGCCTGCACAAACTTGACACGATCTTCAGTCTTTTCACTGAACTTTATGCACTTCATGGTCACTTCTTTTGCAGAAGACACATGACGGTATGTTGCTCTGTGTTGTATTTGTGGACAGTGTCTTTGCTTGAATGGTCTGACTTCGTGGATACTTTGGTTTCTCGCTTTCCATACTCTTGATCGCTTGTAGTGAGGATATGGGATCGCAAGCAAGATCGGCTTCTTTCGATAGGAAATCGACTAACTTCTTGAATGGTGGGTATTCACAGCTTGCTTGCCTGACTTTCATTACCTTGCGGTTCCAACTGGATACCAACCAATTTCAGCAGGATTTTCTGACTCTCATTGCAGTCATTGAGAACTTCTAATGCCTTAATGTGGGACATTGCGGCCTCACAGCAATTCAGGAAGTCTGCAAAGTCTCTTAGTTCACAACCATCTTTAGAGCTTATCTTTGGCCATCCATGCAGCTTGTCTCTGAAGGACTTCCCAATTATGAATGGTTCTCCTAAACGTTTTTCCAACAGCTGCCAGGCTGAATCGTATGCTGCTTCAGTGCCTAATAGGAAGAATCCTTCAACGGCTCTCTTTGCAGTGTCACCTAAGTACTTTCTTAGGTAGTACAGTGTTTCATTCTTTGGGATGTTCTTCCTGTCTATTAATGTTTCAAAAGATAGTCGCCAGTCATTGAATTTCAAAGGATCTCCAGTGAATAATGCAGGCTCTGGTGTTGGAAGGCGACTGGCACTTATGGCTTCTGCTAGCATGTTGACCAAATCAGAGCTGTTCTGCATTTGAGACATGGGCATTGATGTTGGTGGAACTTGAGGTGTCCATTGCAGACCTTGGAGACTATGAGCTTGATTTATAACTCCCAGAGATTGAGGAATTAATGGATTTGTGAGGTTGAACACTTTTAGTTCTCCTGCTGGTTCAGCTACCTGCAGAAAATGTCCTAATTCGAAGTGGTCTTCGACTTGATCGTAGACCTTAACTCGAGCTCTTGCAGCATTGAACTTCTTGACTTCCTTTAGACGTTCAAGCCTTCTACGCTTGTCTTGCATAGCTTGTTGTCTAGTTAGGTTCTCAGATTCAAATTTTGCCAGCCGTTGTTTATCTTCAGACATTACCTTTGAAGTTCTGTTGCCTCCCTCTCCTGTTCATCCAACACTGCCAAAACTTCCTGGGATGCAGCAGCTTCAGCCGCAGCCTCTTTTCTTTTGACTGATTGGATGCTAGAGTGGGTGGAGATAGATCCTGATCGCTGAGTCATTGACCTTGATAAAGAACCTGTTGAGTCTAGGATTGATCCAACATCAGGCCAAGGTTCTTCCTTTTCAACTGCTGTATGCCATTCGAGTTGCCTTTCTGCCTTTTGAATAATGAATTCACTATGCGCCGCAGGTCTGGTTTAGGAGTGATCGACGTAACTCTTCATAAATTACCTTTACATCATGAAAAGTGTCTTTTATGTTCCTAATCAGCTCATGCAATTCCTCGTCCCTCTCACGCCGTGAGAACTATATTTATTCAATGAACACAGTACACATCGCATTGTCGAGATTAACGTTAGCAAGAAGAATACAAGCATAGTCTTATTTCCATGTAGTTGTGGACAGCTAGCGAACAAAGTCTGTCTTTGTTGCAAAATATGATAGTTAACATTCTTAATCTTGGTTGCAAAAATATTAGTTATGGAAAACAATAACTTTCTTACCGTTAGCTGCTGGTGCTGATTTCAGTTGCTGCTTAAAATCAGCTGACAGATGGGCAAACGTGAGGCGAGATGCTCGGTTTGCGCTAGTTTTCTATTATAAGAGGGAGGGCGACGTGTCGTGCAACATAACAGAAAACCATGCACCTCAGACAGACAGGCATTCAAATATATATATTTTTTAATAATATTATTAATTGTTAAAATTATTCTTGATGAGGACCATGGGCATTGCCTTTTACAAAAAATATATATATAATAATTAAAACAATTAAAGTATTTAAAAAAAAAAAAAAAAAAAAATGAAAGGCACTTTGGTCATCAAGGGTCTAACAGGACATTAGGACAATAATTGAGACTGTATTTGCATCAGAGTTTAGGTTGCACATTATTTTAGTAAGAGCAGTTTCAGTGCTGTGGCATGTCCTGAAGCCTCATTGAAATTCCTCCAGTCAATAAACCACTAGCCTACACTTCAACCCCTCAGAGGGTCTTTTCAAATGAGCATCCAAGAGCAAGCAAGGGATGCTAGGATAAGCATCCCACACAGAGATGGGTCTGACTGACATCTGATTGATAGTAGTTTGTGTGTGCATTAGCAGAAGAGCTTCTGTTGTCTTTCAGTTCTCCCAAGGTCATACATGATAAATGCACTATGCTTACATTATTTAATGATCATTTACTTTAAGCAGAGCATTGCAGAGAGCCACAGAGAGGAAGCAGTGATGCATACGTTATGAATTTACAATGGCCTGTCTCTCTTCTCTCCAAAAGTCATGGTTAACCAGTAAACACTGACACAGATAGACAAGATGGCTGACAACTGAGGAAAAACAAGCTATAGAAAAGAATTCTGAGCGACCTGAAGGGATGCAATATCCCTTCAGGTAGACTTGGACAATCATCATAAGCAGTGGCGGAGGATAAATAATGAAATATGCTAATAGAAAGAATATTGCAAAGGATGTGGACATAATCACAATTTGGCAAATGCTATATTAAAGCTACACTAGGCAACTTCTGATAAATTAGCAATGCTGCTGGTGCTCATGGGAGTCATGCAGACTCTATTTCTGCTGGGCATGTAAACACTCTCTGAAATTGCCTATTGCAGCTTCAATGGGAAACTGTTTTCTGATTGTATCATATATCTAATTCCCTGATTATACAGGAGCACAGGCAGAAATGTAAGAATCCACCATTTTCATCTATTACATTCACTGTCATTACCATAGAGACACTAAATGTGTTTCTGTGTTGTCTTTCTGTGACTCTAGAACTGCTGAAGCCAGCAACTTCTTCTGAAAGCAGGATGAAAACTCTGCTTTCTCTGTTGCTATCCATCACTAAGAGACGGCATGCACTGACAATTTAAGATTAAGCACTGTTCTGTGGATGTTTATGATGCAGACTGGAATTAACCTTGATCTATAACACAATACAAACAATCATTTACCCTTATATCAAACAGAACCTCTCCTGGTCAAATAAGGTAATTTGTTTTACTATATGTATACAATATGTAATGCTTACTTTACACTCACCCCCATAGCATAGAATAATACGAAAAGCAATTTGAATATGAAAAGCAACAATGATAATAACACAATACAAAAATAATAATTTATATATAAGGTATGTACAGTATATATTGAATACTTTGAAAAACCTGTTGATGTTGATTGGGCGATGGATCCCACAGTGGCTTCTGAAGTCTACAATGATCTCTTAACCTCTTAAGCCCTAGCCATATTTTCAGAAGATTCACCTAAAAGTACATACCCAAGTAAATGGAAGATTGCTCCACTTCTACAAGGCCCATTTGCATGTTCTTGGTATCTAGGGACATCTATGGACCTCTGGGAATTTATTCTCAGTGTCACAGAATAAACATTGTGTCTGTTAACTTACAATGCTTGAGTAAATTGTAATGAACCAAAGGAGAATATAAATTATTATTATAATCGTTTTCTTTTCATCTTTGACGTTGAATAACACCATGCTAACATTGACCAGACGTGAAAGATTTAGCCACTGAGCTCATTCAGCACCTTCTTGAGATCAAGTGTAGGCTACAAAAGAGCTAAGCTAATGAATAAAGGGTAGATGATTTACAGGGTTTTTTGTAGATACAGTACTGAATTTTGCCATCCGGACACATGCAATTTTAAATATGAATATAGAATATAAAATAGCAGGCCTATAAATGACCTTATTATGGCCAAGTCATACATCTATTGATCAGGCATAATTGCACGCCAGACGGCTCCAAATTTGACAGGGGCTGGTGTGAGCTGGGTAGTGTAGTTTTATGAAATTCGAAAGGCCATCGAAAGCCTTGGGTCTCTTCATAGGACTACAAACACATATGACGGCGTAATTTTCTCATGTCAATATCCGCCGGTTTCCGACTCAATGTGCTGAGATTTCTATAAACTCATATTTCGCTAATAACACTTAAAATCATTGGTAAACAAACATAGTGCTGAAAATATACACTTTGACTGCTGTTTTGATGGGTTAGGGTCTTTACTCTTGGCTAGATTTGAAAAAGAAATGCAACAATAATTAATACGGACTGTATTGATCTATTTATGACGTGATATTAATTTTTTACCGGTACCGGACCGCTCGGGGCTTAAGAGGTTAAGTAAATTGCACCACTGCAATTGCTGTAATTGGCCTACTTGCCTTGAGCATTTCCATGACTACTTTGCTCTCGTGTGGACGAGAGATTCAGGAAAAGGCAGCGTGGAACTATAAATGCTCTTACCCCTGCAACCACCACAGATAAAAAACCTAGAGTGAAAGTGTATTTCAGCCTTTAGTCTTGCTGATGTGCAGGGCAAGATTGTTGCACTCCAGCTGGACTATCTCTTTTCTGATGGTTCTGGTTCTGATTAGTCTGATTGTTGTTGCTTATCACAGACTGATTACTGTGGTGTTGTCTGCAGGGTTACTGACATAAGATAAGATACTTTAGATCACACAAACACACTTTACACTTTATATTTATTGATAAAGGATTTGCACTACAACTCGTACACCTACTGTGAATTGTACCTAAATTGCACCTCGTCCCATTTCTGCCTTGCACTATATAGTATTGTATATTAGTACACTGCACAGTATTGTATATTGTATGGTAACTACGTCTATTCTGCATCGAACATTGTACATATGTCTAAACTGAACACTGTGACCTCATTTTTTTACTTCTAATTTTACTATGTTATTTTATTTCATACTTATCTTGTCTTGCACAGTCTCTGGAGCGTAACAGTAAGAAGCATTTTGTATAAAAGTATTCTGTACTTCTGTATGACAAATATTAAAGAAACTTGAAACTTGATAAGATATGCCTTTATTGATCCCCTTGGGGAAATTCAGGCGCCATAGCACCATGGGGGAGGGGGGAGGGGAGGTACAGGTATGGGCAGAGTAATAGTAGAAGACATAAATATAAGCAATACAATGGTAGTACAGATCAAAATAAGCAGTGTAAACAATATAATTACTCTGAATATAAGCATATGAGCAAATAGGCAGTGTAATCAAAGGTGCAGATGAGGGTCTGTCTGTATACCCTATCAGTTATATTATACATTACAATAAATATGGTCAATAACACTTAAATCTGAATATATACTATAAGTAAGTAAAGTATACTTTACGACTCCTCCATCGTAAGCTACATCACCGATGATGATGAGGAGGAGTATAGAACCCCGGTGGAGAGCTTTGTGGGGTGGAGCGACAGCAACCACCTCCAACTCAACACCAGTAAAACCAAGGAGCTGGTGGTGGACTTCCGGAGGGGCAAGAAGAGCCCCCCCCCCCCCCCGATTCCCATCACCATCCAAGGGGATGAGGTGGAGGTGGTGGAGTCATATAGGTTCCTTGGGGTGCACCTGAACAATAAACTGGACTGGTCGGACAACACAGAGGCCCTCAGTCTACAGGAAGGGACAGAGCAGGCTTTTCTCAGGTCCTTCAATGTTGCTGCAGTCATTCTACCAGTCTGTAGTGGCCAGTGTGGTGGAATTCTCACTTCAAAACTGTCTAATTATTATGGAAATATGAGTGTTGGTTAAAGCTTGAGTCCCAAAGGTCATCGGCCACAAAAAGAGGTTGAACTTGGTAAGGACCAATGCACACACATTTTTGTTAGTCTCTATGTTCTCCCTAAAATAGGTTATTAAGATACACGTGTTCTAAACTAAGGATAATTACAAATTGGACTTCTAAAGTCAGCACAGATAATAAAAGTGTTGGACACATTCACCATTAGACTAAAAGGCTGGTCATGGCCAATACTGTGGGGCCTGTTTATCTGGAGAACCAGAGGTGGGGGAGAATGAAACCCTTTAGATTTACATAGTCTTGAGATGATTAAACTTCCCCCTCGCCTGTATACGACAGGATACTGGTCACGTGGGGCGGCCAGAGCAAACACAGCCTTTTGCCTTCTCCCCTATGTTGGAACTTAGCATACAGAAGGGAGTTTGGGTTTATAGCCGGCTATAGTGAAACATTTTCAATAGAATACCTGGGAAGTGAACTGGGGCCCCCGGTCCGAGACGACGTCCTGGGGAAAACCATGGAGGCGAAACACGTGGCGTGTCAGGAGGTCCGCCGTCTCGGCCGCCGAGGGAAGCTTGGGAAGGGCCACGAGGTGAACCCCCTTGCTGAACCGATCCACCACGGTCAGTAGGCACGTGTTCCCCTGGGAGGAGGGAAGACCCGTGACGAAGTCCAGCGCCACATGTGACCAAGGGCGGCTCGGAATGGGAAGCGGCTGTAATAGCCCGGAGGGTGCCTGGTGGGAGGCCTTGCTGCGGGCGCAGACTGCGCAGGCCAGTACGAACTCCTTGACGTCGTTCCTCATGGTGGGCCACCAGAATAGACGAGCCAGGAAGGAGAACGTGCGATGAACGCCCGGGTGGCAGGCGAACCGGCTGGTATGGCCCCACTGGAGGACCCGGGACCGGACCGAGTCGGGGACGAAGAGACGATGAACCGGTACATTGCCTGGAGCGCGATGGAAGCGTAGGGCACGCCTTACCACCCCCTCGATGCCCAAGGTGACGACTCCTACCACCCTGGCCTCTGGGAGGATGGGAGTCGGGTCCTCAGTGGTTGGAGCCCCCTTGGAGTGTAACCAGGACAGGGAGTCGGCCTTCGTGTTGCGGGAACCAGGGCGAAACGTCAGCGAGAAGTCGAACCGACTGAGGAAGCTGGCCCATCTTGCCTGCCGGCCATTGAGGCGCTTGGAAGCACGGATGTACGTCCTTGTTGTTGTATGTATGTTCTTGTGGTCCGTCCAAATGGTAAACGGCTCCTCGGCCCCCTCTAGCCAATGACGCCACTCCTCCAAGGCAGCCACAACCGCCAGCAGCTCCCGATTGCCGATGTCATAGTTCCTCTCGGCAGGGAGGAACCGACGTGAGTAGAAGGCGCACGGATGTACCTTCTGGTCTGTTGCCGACCGCTGGGATAAGATAGCTCCCAGTCCAGTATCCGAGGCGTCCACCTCAACGATGAACTGTCTCTTGGGGTCTGGATGGAGCAAGATCGGGGCGGAGGTGAACCTCTTCTTGAGGGAGCGGAACGCAGCACACGCCGCTGGGGACCAGTCGAACGGCAGGGCGAGAGAGGTCAGTCTGGTAAGCGGTTCCGCCACTTGACTGTAGTTCCGGATGAACCTTCGGTAGAAGTTGGCGAACCCGAGGAAGCTCTGTAACTCCTTCCGAGAGGTGGGTTCCGGCCACTCCTCCACGGCCTGGATCTTGCGAGGATCAGCTTGGGTCAAGCCTCTCTCCACGATGAAGCCCAGGTAATCGACGGAGTCGGAGTGGAATCGGCACTTCTCCGCCTTGACGAAGAGCCGATTGTGGAGGAGGCGCTCCAGCACACGGCGGACATGCTGGATGTGTTCCTCGAGGGTCTTGGAGAAGATGAGGATGTCCTCTAGGTATACTACCACAAACTCCTCCAGCATGTCACGAAGGACGTCGTTCATGAGCGCCTGGAATACCGCCGGAGCGTTGGTGAGGCCGAACGGCATCACCAGGTACTCGTAGTGGCCCCTGGGAGTCTTGAAGGCGGTCTTCCATTCATCGGCCTCTCGGATACGGACTAGATGGTAGGCACTCCGGAGGTCCAGCTTGGTAAAGACGGTAGCCTGGGTGAGAGGCTCGAAGGTGGAGTTCATGAGAGGTAGAGGATACTTGTTCTTAATGGTGATCTCGTTGAGCTGGCGATAGTCGATGCAGGGTCGAAGTCTCCGTCCTTCTTCCCAACAAAGAAGAAACCGGCCGCCACAGGAGAGGAGGAAGGCCGAATGAGTCCTGCTTCCAAGGACTCAGAGATGTATTGATCCATCGCTGCCTTCTCCGGGACGGTCAGACTGTAGAGGCGGCTGCCGGGAAGGGGAGCCCCTGAGCGGAGGTCGATGGCACAGTCGTAAGGCCGGTGAGGCGGAAGGGCCTGAGCCCTGGACTTACTGAAAACCTCCATGAGGTCGTGGTAATCGGGGGGTATGGTCGAGAGGTCCGGAGGCGGCTCACCAACGGATCTCCGGGGCGAGGGACAGGACGCCGCCTGAAGACACTGGGCATGACAGGAGGAGCTCCAACCCTTGATGGTACCGGAGGACCAGGCGATGTGGGGCTCGTGCAGCGCGAGCCAGGGCCGGCCCAGGACTACTGGGACAAGAGGGGATCTGGTGATAAAAAACTGGAGTCTCTCAACGTGGTTACCAGCAATGGTGAGCAGGACAGGGCAGGTGCGTTGAGTGATGTCAGCCAGGCGGTGTTGGTCCAATGCGAATACCTCCAATGGCCTCACTAGGTCCTCAAGTGGAATGTTGGCCCGGGTAGCAAACTCAAAGTCTAGGAAACTCTCGTCAGCCCCCGAGTCAATGAGTGCCTCCACCGTGGCCCGTTGGTCCGCCCAGGCCAGGGTGACGCTCATCAGACGGCTAGGTGGTGCACGGCTCTGGGAACGAGAAAAACGGCTCACCAGGATCTCCCGGGGTCCCGGCGAGCCTAGTCCTTTTGGCCGGGTGGGGCAGTTGGCGATACGGTGTCCATCCCGACCGCAGTAGAGGCAAAGGCCGGACCTGAACCTCGCCTCCCGTTCAGCTTGGCTAAGATGAGAACGTCCCAGCTGCATGGGTTCCTCCTCGGGCACCGAACGGGAGGGAAAAGAGCCACCAGTCGTGTTGGGAGCAGGGCGACCAGCAGTACCGTCACGAGTACGGGGGGTCCGGAGTACCTCTGGAGGTCCCTGTCGGGTTCTCTCACGTCTTCTCTCCTGGAGGCGTCCGTCGATGCGAATGGCGAGGCTGAACAGGTCCTCGAGGGACTCAGGTTCCTCACGGGTCACGAGCTGGTCCCTGACTGCGTCGTTGAGCCCCCTCATGAAGGTGAGACGAAGTGCTTGATCGTTCCAACCGCTCTCCGTTGCCGCCAGTCTGAACTCCAGCACGTAGTCGTGACCCCGCCACTGCCCTGCCGGAAGGTACCCAACCGGGCTCCAGGGTCCTGGCCACAGGCTGGGTGGTGGAAAACCCTGCGGAGCTCAGCCACGAAGTTTGGGTAGGAAAAACAGAAATCTGCCCCCATTGCCCAGGAGGCAGTGACCCACTGGGCTGCCCGGCCTGAGAGCAAGTTAGTCATGTAAGCCACTTGGGCTCCCCTTGAAGTGAATCGACTGGGTTGATGACGAAAAACCAACTCACATTGCATGATGAATGTGGCACAATCCTCGAAGTTACCGTTGAACAACCGTGGTTCGGAGAGACGGGGCTCCCGAGGTGCGGGATCGGGAGGCGCGGGGCCTGCCAGGGCTGCGGGTGATGCTCCGGCCGAGGCTCCTGAAGTAAGTGGGGTTACAAGCAAGGTGTTAACGGTTTCACTCAGCGCTTGTAAGTGGAGGAGAATATTAGACTGCTGGCTAGCCAGACAGCCCAGGGATCCCTGAATAGGCAGGACCTGCTCTCGGAGTTCCTGTACAGCAGCCGCAGCCGCATCTAGCTGTAGGCTGTGGTCGTTGGTTAACTCTATCTGGACTGCCAACGCTGTTCTGACTCTCTCTGTGTCGGCTGGGGTCGTCATGGTTGGATCGTAATGTTAGGGTTTGTAACCGACCTCAAACGCAACGGCACAGAGAGAGTTGTTCAGAGTTAGCCAAAGCAAGGGCGTATTTATTTTCAGAGTCACAAGATGGAATGAAGTTTAGCAACCGAACAAACGGGGAATCTGGCATGTGAAGATTGTTGCGGCTCTGCAGATACTCCCAGTAGGTGGTGGTGAGGAATTGGCTTGTGACGTCTGAAGCGGCTCTGCAGATCCTCCCAGCTTTCACTCCCAGTGGAAACGGAGAGAGAGAGAAATCTGAGTTAGCCCAGCGCACAACAGAAACAGAGAGGTGACTGATCCAGTATATATCCAAGTGACTTGATCTTCGGTGTACCACACACAGTTAGCAGAGTCCAGAGAAAAAACAATACGGTAATCCAAAGTGCAAAATCCAACACAAAAATAGGTGAGAACAGTACAAACAAAAACGGGATCTCTTCGGTGTTTCACAAAAACTGATGATCCAAAAGAACTGTTTCCAAAAACTCACCAGAGCGCAACGCGTAAAGCGGGCAGATAACGAGGCGCAGCTCAGAACGGGAAACCAGGTTCTCCACAGGGATTCTCCACGAAAGTCCTGAAGAGCAAAAGACAGCAAACAGCGACGGGGAAGGCAGGCAAATGCAGGAGTATTCAGAACGATCCAACATCGATAGTAGGGGGATCAGGGTATATAAAGCCACAGGGCGCTGATTACAAGCTGTGACAGCTGCGGGATGAAATTGATACTTGCTCCAGAAGCGTGTGGCGGGGAGAGCACCAATCAACACGGCTCCTTACAGGAACGGAGCGTGTGGCGGGGAATGCAATTAATCAACAAAGTACCTTAAAGGAACGGAGCGTGTGGCGGGGAGCGGACCAAACCTCACAGGGTTTGACTGTTAATTTTCATAAAATCTGTGAGGATGTTGATATTTCAGTGAGGCTTGTGCATGGCTGTGTGCCTCAATTCATCAATTCATCATAACATATATGACACACACAACATACAGATAGACAGTAGGCCTACTGCTACATCTATACATTTATGACATACCAGATTTGCAAATACAGTACTGTTTGTGATACAAAAAGTGTCCAGACAAAGAGTGTATATACATTTGACGTAGAAACTGTACATTGGAGGAGGTTGGGTAGGTGGGGTGGGGTTGGGTGGGTGGGTGGGGGGGGGGGGGCTGTACATTGGAGGTGGGGGGGGGGGGGGGTTGGGTAGGGGGCGGGGGACACTGTACTGTTTCCTGATTAATTGAAAATGGGGGACCCTGATGTAAACAAGACGAACGTCTTTCTCTGGTCTGCATCCCCTTAACAATTGTGTGTATTGAGCTGTACTGTATTGTACCCATTCTGCAATCTGTTAATAAAGTTTTCAATCAATCAATCAATCACACTGTACATTGGAATACTGACAAAGCCATACTTGGTCATTTACTGTACAACTGGGTTAGGACATTTGTAGGGGCCAGTTTCGAATTGCAGTCTCCTGTAGGTGTTCTTTGAGAGTGTTTTTGAAAGTGGGTAGTGATTCACATTCCTTTACAGCTTTGGGTAGGGCATTTCACATTGATGTGGCATAATTGCGAAACGTGTTTAGTCCCTTGTTTGAGCCGAATCTGGGTTTAACATGATTTGTGGAGCTCCCTCTGGTGTTGTGATCGTAGTATTCACTGACCTTTGGGAAGTATTTTGACATGTACATGGGTACCTTGGTCGTGTAGTGTATCTTGAAGACCAGGCCCATTGCAAGTTGCTGTACTCTGTTGTCTACTCTAAGCCATCCTAGGTTGTCAAAGTGGGCAGGGGTGAGGTGGGTTCTAGGAGTCAGGTCAAGCAGTAGTCTGACTAGTTTGTTTTGAGATGTTTGTAATTTAGTTTTTAGTGCCTTTGAGGTGCTTTGGTACCATGAGGTGCAAGCATAGTTGTAGTACCCTTGAATGAGTGCTCCTGCCAGAGTCTTCAGGGTATTCTTGTTTACCAGAGAGGAGATCCGGTACAAGAATCGAGTTCGTTGGTTGACTTTTTTTATTACATTGGATGCTGAAGTGGATTCCCAGGCTGTTTCGGTTCTGCTCTGCTTCAGAACCTGGTTGCCTTAGTACTCTCGGCGTTGTGTCTCAATACTTTAAAGCTGGGAATCACTTCTCTTCAAAACTGACTGAGCAGGCAGAAAGGCAGCAGGAATTAAGGAGGAAAGATAGTTTAACAGTTGTTTAATCAAAGTCTGAGAGTGTATACAAATTACAATAAGAAGATGCTATGGTTGTTGATCACAAACACTATGCCGTAAGATGATAACAACCAGACTAATATCACAGTATAAAGATAAATTGTTGCTGGTCTTTGTTGTCCTGGCTGACAAAACAAAGCAGTCTGTTTTCAGTATAAAGCTGGTCTTTGTTGTCCTGGCTGACAAAACAAAGCAGTCTGTTTTCCCTCCAAAAAGTCCTTTTGTTCTCGTTCTGCCTTGGCGAAGATGGGTGAGATGGTGGAGATGGTGAGAGAGGTCTTGTCCTGTGTGGGTTGTTGGTTCCAGAGTGTTCTTCTGTTGTTTTCTTTCCTCTTCTCTGGTTCTCCGTTTTTCTCTCACCATCATACACCCATTATTATAGCCCAGGCCGTGTCTCGGAGTTGATGACATCATCACATTAGTTCCTCCAATCACAGGACTGCTTAAGCTGGCATTTGAAAATAGGGGTTTGGCTTATAGGCCAAACCCTTTTCACATTACTAACAGAGAATATTTTCCTTATATTTTTACTTAAACATTACCTGACTTGTTAATACTTTGATGAATCAAAGTTTATATTGATTACCTAAACACAGATATATTTCTTTATTACTAAGTCTGTTTGACTTTCAGAACATATATCTAACAAATTTAATCATTCTGTTAGCTTAATAGAATACATTTCAATACCATATAAAACAATCAATTACTGATCTTGAATCTAAATGAAAATAGCACAGACACATTAACTAATTGTAGACATTTTAGTATGACCAAACCTAATTATATTTTACCTTAATTCAAGATACAAATTACTATTTTAACAACATACCAGGAAATAGTTAGTTTGGAGATCTTCTGTGTGAGTGTGTGTGTGTGTGTGTGTGTGTGTGTGTGTGTGTGTGTGTGTGTGAATGTGTGGGTGTGTGTGTGTGTGACTATGTGTGTGTGAGTGTGTGTGTGTGGCTATGTGTGTGTCTCTGTGTGTGTGAGTGTGTGTGTGTGGATGTGTATTCGAAAATGTGTGTCTGTCTGTGTCCTCAGGCCGTAAGCAGATAACACTTCATGGCCGCTTTGATGTAACAGTTGTTTCCTTTTAACCTCATCATTGTGTGTGTGTGTGTGGATGTGTATGTGAAAATGTGTGTGTGAGTGTATGTGTGTGTGTGAGTATGTGAGTGTCTGTGTGTGTGACAGGATACTCCAGCGAGATAACATGTCTCCGTGACCTACCCCCTAAAGGGAAGGAGTCTTACCCCAGCTGCCACTATGCCATTGTCACCCCAGGAGGGCATTTGCACAATCAGTCTTATGTAACCACACACACACAAATCTATGAATTATTGTTTTGAGGCCTAAATATTTCCACACATTAGTTAATCATGAGTCTATGTTTGGGAATTTACTACAGATCCCCACTCGGATAGTTTACCTATCCTTAATATGTCAAACATAGATATCAATCTCTACACACTACTATCTAGATAACACTTAAGACATTTTAAATCATATTAGGATAAAATATATATCTGATTTGTCACACTCAGATCCTAAAATTCTAATTAGCCATTTCAGTTTTTGTGATCATGTGCAGTCTTTAATACTTGTTCTCGTACCAAGATCAATAGAGCATTTGAGGAGGAGGGTCCATGTTTTCTAGATTTGACCCTGCCTCCTCTTTATTGCTCAGAGCTGGTGCAATATCACGACTGCTGGGTGCAACTCAGAAAGCAAATTGCCTTTCTTATTACACCCCATCTTCTGTCAAGCACATCTTGACTCGTGGAGATCCTCTCTTAGGGGGTAGAGCCCCCTGCTGTAGTATCTTCTCTTCTTCATAGCGATGGGGAGGTCGTTGCTGGCTGCTCGACCCCTTCGCTGGTTGACCCTCGGATCAGTGGAAGAGGTTTGTTTCTCCTCCCCTCCTTAGACGACCTGGTGGTCGATAGGGGCGATAGCAGCTCCCCCCCTTCGCTTGTTGACCCCCTGGTCAATAGTTGAGGCCTTGCTTCTGTTGACAGCCGGAGTTGTTGCTGAGGCCTAGCTGCCTGTCTCCTCGTTGGTTGTCTGTCGTTTCCCTCTGAAGCCTCAAGACTCGGTCACTGCGTTGGCCAAGACACTCCCGGCCCGAGATAGGCGTCTCCTGGTTCTCCGCAGTGTTGTGGTTCCCCATGGAACCGCTGGGTAGACACTAGCCAGTGTCCTGGATCAACGGTACCGATGGAGTCCTCGGTCTTCCTTGTACCACTCTCTGATGACTGTGGATCCCCCAATCTCCCCTCCGTATCCTGTAGTGAATATATCGCTCCGGGGCACAGTGGGGATCACTTCTACCACAACAATTGATTGAGAATCCATAATTTTCCATCCCTCAGACTCTCTTTACTGGTCTGAGCTTTGACAACTTTCTTTTCCAAATCATTTATCTATATATTTCATGGCTTCTAGATCATTAAATTTCAAAATTCTGAAAAATTCACATGGCTCTCATTATATTATGCTGTCAAAACAGTATACTCTCCACCTCTCGATGTGAAATACACATGAAAACATCGTTACCGTCTTCCTCTGGTTTCGGACAGCTGCATCCCGGACCGGACAGCACTGACATCCATTCTCCCAGTAACCTGTGTGTATGGCAACAATCACAGTCCGCCTTAAACACATACTTTCCACATCACAAGCCAATTATCAATTGCACATGTTCACACCCTACACAATACTAATCTGGCCAATAGCGACCAAATCTATTGAGCTTCATTAATGTACAGAGAATCATGCTTCCCAACACTATTACCAACCACGACACACCCCCAGCCGCTAAAACTGGGTATTCAATGGGCGGAGAACAAAAATCCATAACTAGCTCATGTTCCTTCACTTTGTTCCCAGTCCATTTTACAGACACATACTACCCCGTCCTGATGTGTCGAGATCACTCCCAGCTTGCCAGGTATCCTAAGAAAAAACACACAGAAAGAAAGAAAACAGAAAACAAAACACAAAGAAAACGCTGCCAAATCAATAAATGAAAAAATAAACCAAACTTGTGAGCTTCCTAGCTCATTTTTAACTAAGAAATAAAAAGGGAAATCAAATGAATAAACGAAATGTACACTCCCGGCCTAAGTCAGGAATTGCTCATATCACACTAGAAAAGAGAAGTAAAAATAAAAGTAAACAAACACCTATCCTATTGCTCATAACTGTTAATATGCTTCTATCAATACTATAAAATACTAGAAACAACTATGAGTCTTTTCAATTTCTTAATCATGCAGTCCACCTCTTGATCAATCTGAATGTTGACCGAGCATGGATAATTTACTGATCACTAGCTGCCGCAGTGTCACATCATCACACTGTCTAATATCGATTAACTGTTTAACATAATTTGACCTCTTGTTAGTCTGATTAGTTCATGCATTTGTCAGTCACCCATACATCCGTTTTTAGTAACTTTCATTCATAATCTAATTAGGAGCATATTTTATCATTCAATATATCCCACCTCTACCCTAGTCAGTTGCATATATTTTTATTCTGCCGGTGGCCTCTGCAGACATGACCTTTGAAAATGACCTTTCACTCCACAGCCCCAACAACACTGGCGGTCTTCCCCGGGTTGTGGGACCCGGTGGGTCAGTTGCCTGTGACCGGATGACCCTGGGGTCATCGGGCCCAGAACACGTCCTGGTGGTGTGCCATCATCGCCATGGTTCCCTGGAGCCTGTTCGGAGGAGAAAGCCACGTACCTATTTGGTCCAGTCACAGTTCCTTGAGAGGGGCCCGTGGTTGGGAGGGGCCCGACACCTGTTCCTGCACAAACACGCCCTGTTGGGGATGTATGGTCCTGCTCTGCACAGTACCGAGCAATGTGTCCGAGGGTCCCACACGTCCAACAGTGCACCTGCCGCACACGGTAGCCAATCGGATTCCTGCCTTTGCCTACACCTTTTCCTCGTGGTTGCCACCTCGTGGGTGGTCCTATTGGGGTTAGTTGTTGTCCCGGCACGGGACCCCCTTGTGGCCCCAACTGGGCCTGTCTCTGGCCATCTGGTTCTCCAGAGGGAGAGGGAGAGAGGCGATTGGAACCCGTCTCCCCTCCGGGCTGTGTGGGCTGGAGTAGGCCTTGGAGATAGTCCACTACCCGTCTAGCCTCGGCTAGGTGATCTTCGAGAGGGAGGCACGTCTGTAACTGGCAGTCATCTGCAACGGACACTTCAGCTTGGAATACAACTGTCTCTGGGTCGCTTGCTGCAACGACTCCCTGTGGCGGAGTAAAAGACATTATTTCCAGTCCCTCCGTCTCACTGGACACTAGAGGGGAGTCGATCAAATTCCAGTCAATCAAGTCAACGTCCAATTCGGTCAATGTAATGTCTGCAGAGGTTATCGGCATTATCTTGATTTGGGTACGCATTCTACACCGGCCTCCTTTAACTACAAGGTTCTGTAATGGCCTGAATATCCTTGGCCATCTTTTCGTCACTTTTATTGTGACATCTCCAGTCGTTGAAATAGACAGATTGTCTACCCTTTCTATGGTCAGTGCATCTAACCCTCCGGTTGCTCCTATCTGTGTATTTTCCATTCTCACCTTTCCTTCAATCACTCGTAACGTCACCGTTTGGAAAGCAAGTTTCTCTGTATTCAAACTATTTTTACCAAACTTGAGTTAATTTCACTCACACTTTTATATTGGTGTAAACAGGAATTGATAATCTCGGTCTTGTGATACTATACCCCCTGACTGTCAACAGTCTCTTCGATTTCCCTGTTGGGGTTCGGAATTGTCAGCGCCGGCCATCCGTCCTGGAGCAGCTGTGAAAAGAGAGAAGCAAAAAATACACTTAATTATCAGTGACATTTGCCATTCACAATCCATCATTTGTCTTTAAGCATGGAATGTCGGGCATCTCCTAGACTATGATCATATGAGAGCATTTGTGCAATTTTCGTTTTTGATTTATCAATGACTCCGCCTTAATCTTTTTTCCAGTTGTCTCCATTGGAAACCCAGATTCTCAATCCTGTTGTCAAGATCCTCCTTATTACCACTCCGGGGAACTCATTTTCCATCAGCTGTTTCCTGAGATGGTGGTCAATCAGAAAGTTGTTATTCACAGCCTATCATTCCTAAACATCTGTATCGGACATTGTAATTTAGGTGAATAATCTCACTTTTACTCTAATTTGCAAATGACTATGTGTATGTGTAACTATATTTATTTCTGTCCGTGAAGGCCTAGTACGTATTTCGCTCATATTACATTACACATATCAGTAACACACATATTCTCCATTCACAATCTCTCACACAGTTATTATATATCCACAGTTATTATATATCCCCCGTAACACCTAACCCTTTAGGTGTTAAAATAACGCGCTCCTCACGGGAACAGAAATCAATTTTCAGTGCCTTATGCCACTGAAGTCCCCGTGCATTCAGAATAGTGTCACACAACCCGTTCATAACCACAGGCGGCGACACCATCCCCATATTGAAAATCCTGCCGACCAATGAGATTCCACTGGCCAACTCGTCCTGTGGCCCACGGCATCACCCCCAGTTTCGAACCTGGAACGCAACACCCCGGGCCCCCTACCCAAGGATATTCAAAAATTATTCCACTCACAACCTCTGACCCCACCGTAACCAGTCACACAAATATTCACACACAATATAATCCGACGCGCGTAGTGTGGCAGCGAGCCTTTGACGAGTGCATGCTTAGCGCACCCCTGTTAATGCGCGGTGGCAGACAGCGAGCCCACCCCCGCCACGACGTTTAGCAGTCCCCGTACCCCTGGTAAAATGAAAAAATGTGTGCAGTGTGACAACGAGCACCGACGAGTTGCACACAGCGCACAAAGCGTGGAGGCAGACAGTGAGCCACGACGAACTGTCTACCCACACCCCCATTGCAGCCGAGTAGAGTAATTATGCTCCAACTTACGGCCCACCAACATGAACTGGTACTGAGCCCCAGCCGGGGCCCGTCCAAATGTAAGGAAAGAAGTACGAGCGCCTTGTCGAACAAAGCGTAGCGCCAACGCAGGCAATACCACTGCCAGCACTAGAAATTCCCTAAAAACAACAATAAAACTGAATATGGAACAACATACGCATAATAAGTCCCAAACTCAGCCTACCGCCTTTAAAACCTTACAGTAAACAGCAATAAACAATATACCTAGCACTACACCGCGTTTGAAACCCATAAAAAACTCTATATACAGGCCCCAAACTAGGAGAGAAAGCGAAAGCGTTTCGGGGGGGCCGAGGGGGGGGAAGTACATGGAAGAGAGGCGGTGTTGAAATGAGGGGAGCGAGCGAGAGGGGGGGGTAAGAGAGAGAGAGAGGGAGAGGGAAAGAGGGGGGAGGTGAGAGGGAGAGGGGCGAAAGGGAGAGGGAGGGTGAGAGAAGGAAAGAAAGAGAGGGGGGGGGTGAAAGAGGAAGAGAGAGAGAGAAAGAGAAAGGGAGAGAGGGAGAGAGAGAGGGGGAGAAAGAGAGGGGGAGAAAGAGAGGAAGAGAGAGAGAGAGAGAAAATAGAGAGAGAGAGAAAGAAAGAGGAAGAGAGAGAGAGAGAAAGAGGAAGAGAGAGAGAGAGAGAGAAAGAGAAAGAGAAAGAGAGAGAGAGAGAGAGAGAGAGAAAGAGAAAAAGAGAGAGAGAGAGAGAGAGAAAGAGAACAAGAGAGAGAGAGAAAGAGAGAGAGAGAGAGAGAGAGAGAGGAAGAGAGAGAGAGAGAAAGAGGAAGAGAGAGAGAGAGAGAGAAAGAGAAAGAGAGAGAGAGAGAGAGAGAAAGAGAAAAAGAGAGAGAGAGAGAGAGAGAAAGAGAGAGAGAGAGAATAAGAGAGAGAGAGAAAGAGAGAGAGAGAGAGAGGGGGAGAGAGAGGGGGAGAAAGAGAAGAGAGGGGGAGAGAGAGTAAGAGAGAGAGAGAAAGAGAGGGGGAGAAAGAGAAAGGGAGCAAGATAAGAGAGGGGGAGAGAGAGTGTACAATGAAAACGTTCCGTGAGCAGAATCCAAACATATCCATCCTGTACACTCCTGCCCCCTACTGTATTCCCAATAAACTCCACCTTCCCCTTAACAATGGACGCTCGCCACCCCTACCAAGATGGACGCTCGGCACCCTCCCAAGATGGACGCTCGGAGCCCCGTCAAGATGGACGCTCGGAGCCCCGTCAAGATGGACGCCCCCTCGCGAGACATACCGAGAGTCCCGTCATGCCATGACGTCAGCACAGTTAGCTTAGCATGTTAGCTTAGCATGTTAGCTTAGCATATTAGCTTCGTTAGCTTCAACCTAGCGCGCGTAAGCCGTCAGACCGCGCACCCTTGTGACGTCACAACCGGCGATCGCTTTAGCCATTAGCGCGGCTAAGTAGCATTAGCTTAGCTTACCCCATGATCCCATAAAAACGTTCCCAACGACCCGTTCCGCCGCGCGGGCCGTCCCCTCGCAACGTTAATATAATACCACATACCCCACAACAGAATCCTATTTCCCTCAAAACGCCAGTGTAGTGATCTAATTAGAAATATAAAAACATAATATCAAAACACTACGTTTGACCCCTCCGTCGTCATTTCCGGCGAGCTTAGAACGACTTCCGGGTCGGGTTTAGAAAATCCCGATCACCTTAAACATGTATATAAATATTTTATCCGCCACGAATATGAAAACTTTTAAGTGCATTACATATCCCCGTAATCTCAAGACACTATCGATCGACCTTACACATTTGAATTACGTCTACTTTTCGCTCCGCATGCTCCGGTGTCCAGAGGCTAATACCACAGCTAACGGCTGCTGCGTTCGACGGGCCTCGGAAAACCGGCGTTCTTCTTAAAATTCCCTACGGCCAATCGGTGCCCTAAATTACACAATAACATAACTATACTCTCACACGTCCCACCAATCACTCCTAACCATAAACATTCGCCAAACATACATTCATACACGCTTCCTAACACAATTAAAAAGTACACAATTAAAAAATACAAAATCAGCATTCACGCACATTTCCGCCTCTCGAACGCCGCGCGACCGGCAAACATTTCATTAAGCACTATATTGTTACAACACGCCCGCCCGCGCCCAAGGCTAAAACCAGACCTACTTGTGCTAACTCTTCTACTGTAGAGAATACTATGCATCGGCGTGCTTCAGTCACTACTCTAAGAGACATACTACGCACGGTGTCTATCCCGGCTTAACTCTGAGCACGAATCTAAGACATGTTCCTATCCCCTTACTTGTTCCGACTGGCAACGGCGCCCCGTTCATAGTGCTAACATTTTTACTATAAAATATACTACGCCGGTGATTACAGAGCCGCCCTCCCCAGCCAGAATATTCAATTTAATTCACCCTTACATCATGATTACATGAGGTTAAATTCTTTAGTTTCTTTCCCCAACCCCTTGTTGTTCGAACTGAGCAGCCCATTCTTCTTCCACACTCACCTCTCTGTAACTTCTTCCAGTTACTTTGAAGACGATCGACCAGTTGTTCTCCTCGTCGACCGGCGTGTAGGCTGATGAGTGAAGGGAAAAAATCTCGTCCAGGGCCGCCACTGGTTCACGGGTAACACGGCACCAAAATGAAGTGGATTCCCAGGCTGTTTCGGTTCTGCTCTGCTTCAGAACCTGGTTGCCTTAGTACTCTCGGCGTTGTGTCTCAATACTTTAAAGCTGGGAATCACTTCTCTTCAAAACTGACTGAGCAGGCAGAAAGGCAGCAGGAATTAAGGAGGAAAGATAGTTTAACAGTTGTTTAATCAAAGTCTGAGAGTGTATACAAATTACAATAAGAAGATGCTATGGTTGTTGATCACAAACACTATGCCGTAAGATGATAACAACCAGACTAATATCACAGTATAAAGATAAATTGTTGCTGGTCTTTGTTGTCCTGGCTGACAAAACAAAGCAGTCTGTTTTCAGTATAAAGCTGGTCTTTGTTGTCCTGGCTGACAAAACAAAGCAGTCTGTTTTCCCTCCAAAAAGTCCTTTTGTTCTCGTTCTGCCTTGGCGTTGATGGTGGAGATGGTGAGAGATGGTGAGAGAGGTCTTGTCCTGTGTGGGTTGTTGGTTCCAGAGTGTTCTTCTGTTGTTTTCTTTCCTCTTCTCTGGTTCTCCGTTTTTCTCTCACCATCATACACCCATTATTATAGCCCAGGCCGTGTCTCGGAGTTGATGACATCATCACATTAGTTCCTCCAATCACAGGACTGCTTAAGCTGGCATTTGAAAATAGGGGTTTGGCTTATAGGCCAAACCCTTTTCACATTACTAACAGAGAATATTTTCCTTATATTTTTACTTAAACATTACCTGACTTGTTAATACTTTGATGAATCAAAGTTTATATTGATTACCTAAACACAGATATATTTCTTTATTACTAAGTCTGTTTGACTTTCAGAACATATATCTAACAAATTTAATCATTCTGTTAGCTTAATAGAATACATTTCAATACCATATAAAACAATCAATTACTGATCTTGAATCTAAATGAAAATAGCACAGACACATTAACTAATTGTAGACATTTTAGTATGACCAAACCTAATTATATTTTACCTTAATTCAAGATACAAATTACTATTTTAACAACATACCAGGAAATAGTTAGTTTGGAGATCTTCTGTGTGAGTGTGTGTGTGTGTGTGTGTGTGTGTGTGTGTGTGAATGTGTGGGTGTGTGTGTGTGTGACTATGTGTGTGTGAGTGTGTGTGTGTGGCTATGTGTGTGTCTCTGTGTGTGTGAGTGTGTGTGTGTGGATGTGTATTCGAAAATGTGTGTCTGTCTGTGTCCTCAGGCCGTAAGCAGATAACACTTCATGGCCGCTTTGATGTAACAGTTGTTTCCTTTTAACCTCATCATTGTGTGTGTGTGTGTGGATGTGTATGTGAAAATGTGTGTGTGAGTGTATGTGTGTGTGTGAGTATGTGAGTGTCTGTGTGTGTGACAGGATACTCCAGCGAGATAACATGTCTCCGTGACCTACCCCCTAAAGGGAAGGAGTCTTACCCCAGCTGCCACTATGCCATTGTCACCCCAGGAGGGCATTTGCACAATCAGTCTTATGTAACCACACACACACAAATCTATGAATTATTGTTTTGAGGCCTAAATATTTCCACACATTAGTTAATCATGAGTCTATGTTTGGGAATTTACTACAATGCCATTTTGTCACAGGAAAGATTAGCCTCTAGGATGGAACCCAGGTAGGTAATTTCATCTTTCCTTGTGACAATATTGTCACCCACTGTAACTGAGAAGCCGTCGGTCTTGCTGAGTTTGTTATTTGAACCGAAGAGAATGGACTCTGTTTTGCCCATGTGTAATGATAGTTTGTTGTCGGCGAGCCATATGCAGATTTTGCCTAGTTCCGAGCTGAGGGTTTTTTCAACCTGTAATGTAACTTGTTCTTGTCAGAGACCAGCAGGGCTGAGTCGTCTGCAAACAGGAACAACTTGCAGTCACAAGCTGAGTGCTGAGGTGGTTGCTTAGTAACTGATTTACACATTACTAAACCTTTACTAGCTAGGACAATCAACCCAAATTTGTAAATCAATAGTTTTATTACTAAGAACTCAGTAACAACTTTACACACATATATCCAGAAACAAATGTATGGCTGGGGCAACCCCACCTGTGGTGGAAGAGGTGTCATTCCCGGTTTTCACCACTTGGGGCCTGCCGAGCTGTAGTGGATGAACAGCAGCATGAATGCGCCCCTGGTTGATTAATTTAATTTAGTCAACAAAATTTGAATAAAATATACTGATTGGCATATCACATTAAAAGTAATCAGGATAGCAAAATAAAGTCACATGGCAGGAGCACTCATTCAAGGGTACTATGACTATGCGTGCACCTCATGGTACCAAAGCACCTCAAAGGCGCTTAAAACAAAATTACAAACATCACAAAACAAACTGGTCAGACTACTACTTGACCTGAACCCCAGAACCCACCTCACCCCTGCCCACTTTGACAACCTAGGATGGCTTAGAGTAGACGACAGAGTACAGCAACTTGCAATGGGCCTGGTCTTCAAGATACACTATACGACCGGGGTGCCCATGTACATGTCAAAATACTTCCCAAAGGTCAGTGAATACCACAACCACTACACCAGAGGAAGCTCAACAAATCATGTTAAACCCAGATTCGGCTCAAACAAGGGACTAAACACGTTTCGCAATTATGCCACAACAATGTGGAACGCCCTACCCAAAGCTGTAAAGGAATGTGAATCCCTGCCCACATTCAAAACCGCTCTTAAAGAGCACCTACGGGAGGCTGCAATTCGAAACTGGCCACCGTAAATGCCCAAAACCCCCACCACCTCCTAATAGACAGTCTCCTCCCCACCGCATGTATATATTCCCTCCCCGCCGTATGTATATTTCTCTCCCACCCACCCACCCCCTCCTAATGTACAGTCCCCTCCCCATCATATGTATATACTCTGTCAGGATCTAGGGGTAACAGTACTGTATATTTGAATACCGCTTATGTCACAAATGTATCAGTACTAAATACCTATATGTCCCTATGCCATAAATGTCATGTATGTTGTGTATGTCATAAATGTCTATATGAAATGAAAATGGGGGACCCTGATGGAAACAAGACAAACGTCTTTCTCTGGTCTGCATCCCCTTAACAATTGTATGTATTGAGCCGTACTGTATTGTACCCATTCTGTAATCTGTTAAATAAAGTTTTCATTCATTCATTCATTCACATGACTTAGTTCCACTGTGGTCCCAAGATCAGGAAGGCAGGCAAATGTTTTTTATTTTATTTTGATTAGTTTAGATTTATCACTAACTCCAACCACACATAATTCATCACTATACATAACGTGACCCTCTGGTTGAGTTATCACAAACCCCAACCACACATTATTCTTCACAATATATATTGTGATTCTGGTCAAGTTATCACTGACCCCAGCAACACATTATTCATCACAATACATAACGTGACTCTGGTCAAGCTACCACTTGATTTGTACTATACTGTTGGGGAAAATGTGTATACGAGGGTGGAGGTAGGAAAGGGGTTAGTCTTGACTAGTTTAATATAGGTCAACTAGCAGGGCTCAAAGACACTAGGGCGACAGTCTGGCTGATGTTCTTAAAACAGCCTCAAGATAGCAGATGGACATTTCAGTACATCATATCGTGTGTTCTAATCTTGTGTCTTTTCTCTCTTACACACATACACAGCACACACACAGACACAGCACACACACACAGACACACACAGTCGCACAGACATACACACCGACACACACACACATTCCCTGTGTCACAATACACACATACAATACACACACGTCTGTACACAGACGCACACACACAGACACACACACACAATACACACATACAATACACACGTCTGTACACAGACGCACACACACACAGACACACACACACATACACACACACACACACAAACACACACATCTCACTCTCTCTCCGATGTTCTTAATGTTTTACATCATATCGTGTGTGGATATCATATCTTGCTTATCTCTCTTCATGTTCTCTCTCTCTCCGATGTTAAATCTACGTATCATCTTAATGTACGTCATGTCAGATCTGACATGATGTGATACGTCATCATATCTGTCATGGGGGCAGGACTGAGAGGGGATTTAGGGACAGGCAAAGGGATCCAGGGGAGAGTGTTTTTGTTCAAGCTGTGGCGATCATCTTTGACCCATAGCTCTTGCTGTTAAAGAACTTCTTTTCTTAAATAAATTACCTATTTGTTACAATTGGAAATATCGTCTCCTGCTGTGTCAAACAACCTTTCCACAACATTTGGTGACCCTTGACCTGTAGACCGCCCTGCCGGGCCCCCTCACACGGCCAGCTCCGGACCTCTTCCGTAGAAATTCTGCCGGTTGTCGACACCAAGGTAAGCGTTGGGCTTTTTAGTATAAATATCCGTCAGA